>NC_142588.1:45297698-45454478 GCF_965207765.1 Zootoca vivipara
GAGAAAACACACATACCCAATTCTCTCCTGGTACCTAACTGCATCAGTCCTCAAATGCTAATCACATGCTGCTACTTGCCTGCATGAATCTAATAAGTTTTTCACACAATTGTGTGATGGATGAGTGATCCCTTTTACTCAGAGAGAAAACACATCAAAGTAGAGAATCCATTTGTGTTCCTTAATGGTGTTACTTCCACGAGATTGAGGCAGGGCACTGTTCGTTTCTTAGCACTTGGTGAAGGTGGGACTTTTGATTTAGGGGTGGGGGTGGGTTGTAGAGCCTCAGGAGCTGAAGTGATGGTTGAGCTTGGGAGTGAGCTGGGATGGTTCAGCTCCAAACCATCTACCAAAGAGGGTATGTCTCATGAACTTTGGCAAAAAGATGATAAATCTACCAGGGGCTGGAGATCAGTAGGCTCACGTGTCTCCCTTCACACTAACAATAACTGATTAGACTAGATTAACAAACTCCCCAGTATATATGCATGCATGTGGGAAATCTCTTACACATGTGTTTAGAAGCAACATGTTTTGGGAAAATTAGAGAACCTAAGTAGAAATTATGGGGGAACATAGCTGCTCTGAATCGAGGCCTTTTCCCCTTTATATTTGTATGTTTTTGCTTTAATTGTAAGTCTCCTAGAGGCATTTTGCATTAGGTGAAACATACATTAAATAAACAAATGTTGCATTCTTCCCCCCACCAGTAAAGAAATATATGCTGTGATGGCATCACTTTCAGCATTTACTTGCCTCTGCAAACATCAGACCATAAACTGGAATGAGAAACACTGAATGCAGTGACATCACAGCATGTGTCATTGAATGCAATGACATCACAGCATGTGTCATTGAATGCAATGACATCACAGCATGTGTCATTGAATGCAATGACATCACAGCATGTGTCACTTTTACTAGCCATTAGGGAGATGAGTGTCAGCAACAACTACATGACCTCTGTAATATCTAGTTAAGATCACAGTTTCTTTAACAATTTGCTCACATTTTGTTGTTGTTGTTCATTTCACTTCAAGTTTATCACTTATTAGCAAAGGTCATTGCAATACAAAATACATATATGCAGCAGAGACATATAGCATAGTATATCATATAATAAGTAAACAAAGGATTCCTAGATTGCCGTGGTCCCCAGCACATATAACTATGAACCATGTTTTTTATGCACAGGGTGGTCTCCTCCTCCTCATCTTTCAGCAGCAGATGCACACAGAACAAGCTTATATGTGACAATTTTCTATAGTGCAATAAAATAAAACATACCTTCTCAAATGTAGTACTAGCCAGGATGTCAGAAAGGAATCTCATCTGCCACAGGATATATGAGGGGCCAATCTAAATCATCATCACCCACATATTCCACTGACCATCTTGGCCACACACATAAATTAACTGGATTATTATTATTTTACAAATCTCTTCGCAAAGTATATAGATTTGCAAGTGGAGTAAAGGACAACTGATCACATATAAATGTTAAAAGCAAAATGAAAAGGTACCATCATGAGAATTGCATATAATGCAATCTATTCATGTCAACTGAGATAAAAGAGCTTGATCGTTGTTCTTACTTGGTATTTTTTTTTACTTCTGTCAACAGGCACACTCGTCAGCTCATCTGATTCTAAACCTTAATGAACTATAACCGCTTCACATTTCTTCTCTCAATGGTCGTCATTGCTCAGTGAGAAGTGACCTAGGTAATACTCTGTTTGCTAATAAAGTAGTGATGATGAAAGTGCCACACCAACAGCCGAGTTGTGTATATCTAGCACCTATTTGTGTACGCCATTTAGGGTGACCACAAATCTCTCTATCTATCTATCCATCATATTCACAAAAATCATTTAGAGTCATTTTATAGATTTTCACATCATATTTCCAGAGCTCTTTGATGCTCTGCCTAAATGCCTCCTTTTTTCTTTAAGAAAATGGGGATGGGAGTCAGGTTTCTGAGCACGTGTGCAGAGTGACTTTCCCCTCTGATTTATTAACATGCAATGCCACATATGTGATTTTCTTTCTGAAATATGGGAAAGAAATCTGCAGCCGCATAATCCTGTGTGATCTATTTGTCAAAAACATGCTTCAAAAAGTCCATTTTAAAAGCAAGCATATTGTAATTAGCTACGGTTGAGTTTTAGGCTCCAAAAGATAAATCAATATAATTTATGTTTGCAATGGCTCATACTGTAAGTTCTATTGATATTGGACCTGCTTCTCACGAGAGGTTTCACTAAATCAGTCCAAATGGCATGCGAGGGGATGGAAAGGTTTTGTTTTGTTGTTACATGCAAACTATGTAACACTCCAGTGAGTATGTCAGAAAATGCAAGGATTTCCTTTAAAAAAAAAACCTAATGAAAGAGCAGCAATAGGGCTGTATTTGGAACTATAAAAACAACGACCAAGCACCAGCATTATTGCTTATCTCTTTGAATGTATCCAAAAAACAACAACAAATTACCTATACCTGAAGAATGTATATAATGAGATCTGTATGTTGCTTAATATTTGTTTTGCAGCTTTTCCTTTTATTTCAAAAGCTCTCTGCTTAGTTTGCTGAGGTCAGGCAAAACCAAGCTTCAAGCCATTGCTTAGCTCGTACCTGGGTCCCATATATGGACCCTATTGCTGAAGCCTATTCTGAAGCCCTGTAGCCATTTCACACGTATGTGGTGGCAGATTACAATGGAAGGCAAAATGAGAGCTCCCTCCCCACCATGCCAATAGCAAGTGTGGGGTTCCCAATCAGGATCGAGACTGCATCAGCAGGAAAAGGGTTAAAGCCCCCCACATGCCATGGTCCTTATCTAGCTTGGAGAGGGGTGAGCATTCTCTAGGAGAGAAAAAAGATACTGTGCTCAAGGGCAAGCGATGTGATTAACTTAACATGTTGTATGGGCCTGGGTGTAAGGAAATACACAAGGCCGTGGGGGGGGGGACAGCCCCCCTGTCATAAAATGTCACAGTGCAGTATCCAACTAACGTGTCAGTGCTAGGACTTCGGCTTGCACAATGGGACTTTCTCCTCCCATCCCCACATGTCCCACTTACTCCCCATATCTGTTCCAGGGATGGGGAGAATCCTTAGAACAGATTTATGGGGCACACAGGAGGAGGAGAGGGGAGAACTCCCATTATGCTATGTGGAAATCCTTGCACTGATGGAATGTGTTACTCAGTGCTACTTTGGATCCAACCCATGGAATGGAGTCTGCCTATTCAGGGTTTGAGCCACGCCACTCCATTCTATTCCCCCCCCCCGCCCACTCCCACAGTCAGCCAATGAGAAGGTTTCGGCAGTGTGCTTGAGGCTCAGATCTGTTCACATTATACCATGGTTTGTTTTTAACCATGGTTTAATGTGGTGTGCAAATCAGGCCAGTGTATTTAATATTCTGCCTTTGAAAGATGGGTCTGTAGAGAGGTCTTCAGTTTTACTTGCCACCCTTTTCTACTCCTGGCTAGTCTCTTTGCATTACATTTAATTATAGAGTATGAAATTAAAGAGACAAGAGTTGCTGTTGTTGCTGCTTTTAAAGAGCATGTTGCATCCCTAAGTAGGGACTTTCAAAGGGTTTTGTAGAAAATTATGGTCATATATATTGGCTTTTGTTTGTTTATTCATGCTTCGGATTGGCCTTAAATCTCTCAAATTCTCATGGGTGGGGCTCCTCCGAAAGAAAATGAAACATATGGAAGAAGAATTATGTGTGTCACAACTGCCAAGATGATTTTATGGAGCAAACTCCTAGAGGGAGAGTCATGTTCTTGGTAATCTTGAGGTTTAAATCCCAGGGAAGAAGCCAGGGGATCAAGCTTAGATAACTGATTTCCCCCCTCCAAATTCTTTCCATAATACTGATCAAAAGGAGGATCTTTTCACCAGGATTTCATGCCTTGCTGAATCTGAAGTTCTACATGCTGCTTCCTCTTGGCATCTAAATTATTGTCCCCTTTGATCAACCCTCGCAAGTATCACATGCTTTGCAGCAGCTGACGGGGTGACATCATCTCATTGGCCCATCTACGGTAGATCTGTTACCTCCCCAGATTTGTCTGCATCACCCACCTGAACCTCACCCCACCCCACCATCCTCCCTCTTGCTGCCACCTGCTCCTTCCACCAAATGTCAGGGACAGGAGAGAGGATAAGGCTTCATGCAGATTGCCTCACACACTCTTCTGGGAAAAGGATGATGCTTCACTGCCTAGACCTGCCCATGGGAGAAGGGTTGTTAGATTTGAGATGGGTCCAGATCCAACTATTACGATAAGAACTTTGGCAAATGCCTCGTGTCCAATGCTCAAGCGCCTTTCGGGAGATAATCTGGTGAGCCATGTGGACCGTCAAGGGGAGGAGAACATGGAAGTGCTCCAAACATCTGGGCTGCAGAGATCAGAGGTGCTAAAACAGCTCACCTGAGTTTTGAAATTAGAGCCATCCAGATGTGCCATCCTGGGGGATCCTGTTTTATTAGTGTGGGCCTCACATTCAATTGTTGGGCTTTCCTTTGTATAATTTCCTTTTTGTGGGTGGGAGGGGGGCTAGCATGCAACACACTTGCCTTAAATGGATGCAGACGTGTACTTATTTTGTCCTGGTATACCAGATAAACTCTTGCCTTAGGGGCTGTACATATGAACAGGCACCACACGGAAAGCAATTCCAGTTGCTCCTCATGGCCTCTATGCCACAAGTTGCTTTTAAATACAAAAGTTCACCATGTGGTGGCAGTTTGAGTTGGCCTGGAGGAACACACTGGATTTGCATGAGGCTCCGGTGCTAACTCATTAGATAGAAACAGCTCTGGTGAAGATGAATTTAAAGTGACTTAAAGTCATTCATGCTTGTGCCAAGTAGTTTCCAGTTTAACCTGTATGTAAGCCACTATCTCTAGTAAACAGGTTTAATATATAGTAGTACCATTAGCATCAGACTACCAGGCATTAAGTTTGAGTCCCTCAAATGGCCACCAGGCAGGGGCTAGTGACCTGTTGGCAACAGGCTGTAGTCCACTAAGAGCCACTGTGCCCAGTAGCCAAGGGTTCAGATGCCGTACTATCCTACTTTGAAAACTCCCCCATGACAATTCAACGTGAGTGGCAGCAAGCACAGCCACTCAAGATGCCTCCTTTGGGGTTGAAGAGCCAATGATGATGCCAGAGTAGGGAGGTTCCACTTCAGTCTCACCATTCCAACACCTGCATTGGCCCCGAGGCCCCAAAGATGGTGCCTGAGTGGTTGAATTTATTGCCACTCGTGTTCAACTCATTTCAGGGATGTTTTCAAAGGTAAAGTTAAATGGTGACCTTTACCAGTCTAGGCTAGCTCTCATCTGCCTAGCAGGACAAGCAGTGAGAAGGCCAGCAGAGGCAGAAGAAAAGTGGCACCACCCTGTTGCCCCAAAGTACAAAGCCCTGGAGTGGCAGCATAAGGAGGGAGATTTTGCCTGAGGTCCCCTCAAGCCTGTCACTGTTAATGTAAGAAGAATTTGCACGATGTTATTCTCAGCAACCGCTTGTCCTAGAATAAAGTTGCAGCTTCATTTGCCTAAATGGACTAAGCCAAACTGCATCATCAGATATTTGGGCCCTGACATGGGTCTAGTCCAACCTGTTAGGAACGAACAAGAAACATGGATAGCCGTGACTTTGGATAACTAAGCTCTGAGGAACAGATTTGTTGCTCTTCTTAAGCAAAGCAAGCCCCAAAGATATGTCTTAGTCAAAGCAAATTTCATTTGGAGATTCAAAAACATAATGTGAGGGAAATGTGTTGCAGTTTCACTCAGCTGTACAAACAGGATTACACGAGTAATCTTCAAGTACTGTAAGGAAGAATCCTTTTAGCTTCCAATGAATTGGCGACCAAGAAAGCTTTCGTTTGCTACCAAATACACTTGTGCTTCTGTTGCAGCCCCTTCTGCTTCTAACCTCAGCAGCTGGCTTAAATCTGGCCTCATTTCTTGTTGATAAGAGCCCAATTCAAGCATTCACCAAGGATGCAGAGAGAGAGGAGCAGGTGTGTGCTCTCTAGCCCCACCCCTGTAAGCTCCAGCTGCAGTCTGAGACCTTTGCATGTTGAGAGGGGAAGTGGGAAGGGGGCATCTTCTTGCATTCAGCTGTACACACTTAAAAGCTTCATGCAACTAGGGGAGACCAGTGCAATCTGGGTTCCTATTCCTGTTCCTGTTAATGATTTCTAAGTGCATTCAGTTGGAGGTGTGAAAATTCCAACCCTCACACTTCATGTGCAATGGTCAAGGGTGGAATCAGCATAGATGGGGATGTCACCAGTATACCTGGCCCCATTCCTCTTTCCATGTATTTGGAAGACATGTGGAGGTGAATGCCTGAACAGGGCTTGGCTATCAATGGTATATTTGTTGTCCTATCTTCAGATTGCTTAATGCAATGTCACTTTGACATCCTGACATCATCATCGTTATCACCATCAATGTACATGACACTTTACAGATTTGTAAGCAAACATAAGAGACTTACTGAACCGAAATCCTTTTATAATGGTCCCTCGACTAATGAATTACTCGACATCTGTGGGTTTCGACTTATGAACGGGACAAATGGCCGCATGCTTACAAATGTTTCTACATCCGAACGGAAACTGTTGGCAGCTTTAAATGCGGTTTTTTCGACTTACAAATTTTTACATGCGGTTTTTTCAACTTACGAATTTTTCTGAATATTCTTTTTCCTATGGGATGCCGCGTTTCGACTTCCGAACTTTTTGACCTACGAATGTGCATTCGGAATGGATTAAGTTCGTAAGTCAAGGGACCACTGTAATTGGTTTTTACCGTATAGTCATCAGCCTCGAATGTGAGAATGAGCTGAATAGGATTAGATGAAGTACGTTTACTGTGTACTTATTTCTGACAGGGCAGCCTCCTGATTGCTCAACCAGACATCTTGGATTGTAGTTGCAGATGAAGGATAGATGTTGGAATTCTTCCCCAAATTCTCTGCATCTATAAATGCAATGTGTCAGGGAGAGGACAGCATTATACTCTTTCTCCTGCAAATGCTAGCTTTTTGCTTGCAGAAAGTTTTCGAGGTGGTGGCAAATTGTTCATGTGATCCAGCACTTGCATTTGGAACATGGAACAGCCTTAAGAGACCTAGTTTGCATGGTGTTTCTACCAACCCCCCCCCCCAAATGTAGTAATCCATAAACAGAACCGTTTAAAAATCCAGTGCTATATTTGTGTGTCTCGTAGGGGTTTGCCTTCAATTTTGTGTTCATAATCACTGACGCCTACATCCTGCTTTAAAATTAAAAGTCAAGAGTAGACATTTTAGCCTGTTCCCGAAAGACATTATGCACCTGCTTGCTACCATACAATCTAAATTTTAATTAGTGATTTGGCATGGTCTGGCTTTCTCAAACTAACAGTGTCTTTTATTTCTTCATTTGACAGGTTCGTTACCCCTGGGAAATGGGGAAGAGGGTAATTTTCATATAAACTGGAATAGTTTGGCAAACACAGAATGCCCATATTCCACAAATTTAATTTACGCTGATGCATTTGAAAGATAATCTATCAGATATACTGTAATTACCCAGGAATATTCAGTGCATCTTGAATTGATTGAGAATAGATAGGAAATACAAAGGCTTTAGAGTGACTATACATGTTAGGACACCACATTGGCACTCCCAACTTCCTAGCTTGCCTGAGCGCTTTGCACTAGTTTGCCTAGTTTACCCCTGTCCCATTGGGATATTTGTGATTCTGCTGCACTGTATTTAATCAAGGACAGAGGTGAGGCATGAATAAGAGGGTATTATGAGCAGAGGGACAAGAAATAGCATACTTTAGTGGAGGCTGGTCTATTAGACCCATCAACATTATCCTAGTCTGCCCTCAGTCATCCTCACCTGCCTCACTTTCTTACTTACAACCACCCCAGCTGGCACTGCTTGCCATCTTCTTCCTCTGTGGTCTCTGTGTTTGCCTTTGTAGACACAGCAGGAAGGAGGATGGGGACAAAACAAGAGCCAGTTGGCACAGCCTGTCGTTGGCTCTGGCCCCACCTACTGTTGGTCTTCCTGTCTTCCGCCCTACCAGTCACAACAGGCACCAGGTACCATTTGCTTCTCTGTCTTGACCACGACTGACCCCAGAAAGTCTCCTATTCAAAATTTCACTTCATCTGTTGCGCCCACAGCCTGGACTAAAAGAGACACATCAATTGGCAAAGGGGTTTTCTGGGACTTACCACGGCTTCTCCTATCTAATATGTTTGTTTTCACCAGAAGAGTTGCCTCCTAATATGAAGATCCATGAATGGGAATGGGAATAGCAAGAATATATACAGTACATTGCTAGTGCATTGCACAGCCTTGTTGTAATAGTTATAGGAAGCAATTTATAGGAAGCAAGCAGGGGCTGAATAATTTTGCTTGCACTGATATTATGAAGCAGAAGGAAGCCTAGTAAAATGTCACTTCGTGAGATTCTGATTTAGCAGTTCATGACTATGCCAGTCCCCCAAATACCCTTCTTGAGCAACTTCCCCATGGGGCTCTGTGCAATCAAGGAGATATATTGTGCATTTGCAATAACTGAAGATTACGTACTTGGATTCCAACTGAGTTGAACTTCTTGAACTAATACACTAATACACAAACACACACTGCTCCCAGCTCCCCTTTAAAATTAACACTTCTCCAAATTTGGTTCTCCAGCCACATTAGGCATGTCAAATGCATGTATTCGTCAAAAGTGCATTCAAAAATGAGTATATTAGTAAAAGTATTAGTGAAAATTAGGTACCAAAAGGCAAACTTTTCAGAGAGAAAAAAACCTTGAAAACTGTACAGAAAATTGCATACAAAAGTGCATATATTAAGAAACATGTACATATAACACAGAATTTTTTCAGGCAGACTTTTAAAAAGGCAACCCAACTGGGGAAAGCCAAACTGAAGAGGGGGCGGGGATAAGTAACTGAGAGAAACAGAAATGGACAGACTTGTCCATCCTAGTTCTGAACTAAAATTCATGTATGCTTTGGAAGAGCTCAGGGTACAGTTAATAAACATCAATTTACTTAAAAAATAATAATCAAGATGTAGGGATTTCTGACACTGGGTCGATGTGGCCCAATTTCTGTTCTGGATATCTCACTCCCTCCAGTGAGAATTTGTTAGCTCCATTTTTTTCCAGTCAAGTGTTAAGCTGGCAAATGAGTCATTTTCAAATCCAGCTGCATATCTGCAAATATCAAGTATCTGTGAACAAGCAAAGGGCTCCCTCCACCTACTTTACTGTCAGATGGTTTCACTTAGGAACCCAGGGGCCAGGGGTGACAGCATGACCTCATCAAATTAGGCTCAACTGAGAGAAATGTTTAGCACAACAAAAGGAAGTAATCTGAAGTACATTAAATGCAAATGAGAGTGCCATGTGCAAACTTCAAAAAACAACAACCAAAGCCTCAAAAAAACACCTGATGCAAGTGAACATTGTTAAGGTGGTGAACAGAGAGAGGAGGTTTCAGATTTTGGCAATGTTTCTCATTGTGCAATCCATTTTATCTGCAGCAGGATGAATATTAATCTCCCGGTATACAAATGCTTATACTACACTTATGTTTCAAGTTTTCTATTATTCCCTAGAGGGATTAAGCTGGATCAGAGTTGAACTCTTGTGGCTACTCCCATCTCCTTTAGTGGTTTGGATACCAAACAAGCCTGGCCAAAGCAGTAATTTGCTTTGGAATATGAAACAATCATTCACGTTTAATCTGGGTTCACGGGGTTAATGCTGCCATGGGCCTCCAGTTTGGTTGTTGTTGCTCCTAATATTTGTCTGAGGAAGGCGGGGACATTTTTCAGAAATGACTAAGTCCTGTTTTCAGTGCAGATATGAGGAACAATGCACTGGGAAGCTGTCCTGGGCAAACCCTTATTGAAACGAGCACTAGCATGCCCTCATCCAAATCAAGTCAAATGCATTTATTTAAAAAACCATTTGTCATCCCAAAGATGGGACTGTGATACATTCTACAGGGCCGCCTCTGCTCTCACATTAACCTGACTGTCACTTGCAAGTGTGGTCCTTCTCCAGAAGCTCCATTAGGTGGCTGGCGTAGGACAAACCATAGCTCAGTGATGAAACATAATGCGCTGCAAATTCCAAAGTCCCAGGTCCCTGGCATCTCCTAGTAGAGCTGGGAAAGACTTTATGAATATCTGCTGCCAGCCAGTATAGACCAGGTGTGGGAAACCCCTTTTTTTGTCAAGGGACACATTCCCGTGTCACTGGGCAGAACTACAGCCATCAATGAAGTTTGCCACATCTCAGGACTGCATATTACTGTCTCTTTCTCTCTGCCTCCACCCTCTACTCTCTCTCTCTCTCTCTCTCTCTCTCTCTCTCTGGGTCAGAGGTGGCAATTTGAATAAACTATTACTCCTGAGTTTTGTTTTTGATTTTGATTTTCTTCCGCTGATGTTTTTATTGTTTTAAGGCTGCATTTTTTAAAAGAAAAAAATGCTTAAGGTTGTTTTGTATTCTAATATCTAGATCGATGTGAGTTGCCATGAAAAAGTCTCATAATTATAAAGTGGAATTTTAAAATAATAAATAAATAAAAAGTAGAATAGAATACACAAATGATGTTGTAAAAGGCAGCATAGGAAGAAACGTAAGATGATAGTTCACCAAATTTTGTTTACGGTACATCACACAATATTTTGCAAAACAAATTTGTACCCAATTCTTTGAACAGCATATGCAACATGGCAATCTTAGATGCTTTTAGCAGATATCAAATAATACATTTTCACAGCATTATTGTAACATGGAATATTATCAATAATTTCTGTTGAAAAACTGCCCTTGGGGAAGTCTATAAAAGAGTAGTATTTAAAGGGTGTATCCTCCACTTTTCCTGCGAGATAAATACATAAAAGACGATCAGGAATTTTAGCATACAAATCTTCCCTCCAAATCTGCCAAGGACATCATTTGAAACTGAGGAGCAGTAAATGTTTTCCTCAGAACACAGACTGATACCCCAGAGAAATACCCAGGCCAAAAATTATCTTAACAGAGCTGTAAAACTGAGAAGATGGTGTGCCTTTTTGATAACACATGGCTGTTAGAAGATGCAGCCTTGCTTCACTGGGAAGAGCCATTTTATTTAAAACAACACACTCTTATTTGCTAGCCAGTTCATAATGGATCTGCTCATAGCATGTTCCAACCACATTTTGGGAAGTCTTGTCACTATCAGTCAGTAAAGAGACCCAGCATGGTGTAATGGCTGAAGTGTCAGACTATGAATGGAGAGACCAAGGTTTGAATCCCCACTCAGACATGAAGCTCACTGGATGACCTTGGGCCAGTCACTGTCTCTCAGCCTAATTTACCTCACAGAGTTGTTGTGAGAATAAAATGGAGAGGGCAGAAACATTTTCACCACCTTGAACTCCTTAGTGCATAAATAAATAAAAGACCAGGACAATATGTGTTCTGGGTAATGTTGCAAAAGAGCCTGCCTCATAAAAGGTTGTTGAGCTGCCCAGATTCAGATATACACAGTGTTAACGCTCTCCTGTGATGTATGACAAGAGATAACTCTTCTTCCTAGCCCTCCTAAAGCATTGCACAAATTACTTTTGTGACACAAGGAGAACTGCTGCGTGTCTCATAGGCAGACTGTAGAATAACAGAGGCAACCACAACAACGAAAATGCAGGTAACGAGAAATGGTTGAGAAGATTCAGGCAGTCACATCTGGCTTCAAGATGCTTTGAGCAGCTTGCTGGACAAAGGCGCTTGGTCCAAAGAGGTCACAGCAGGTTCATTTGCACTGCCAAGAGTGAAACACTGACTGAACCGTCAACGGAATGCTCTCATCATTTTCTCGTTTACTCAAGGAAGGGGTGTGTGTGGAAATGGAATTGTTGATCGGTGGGAGCAGTTGGTCTCACCTCCTCTTGGTCATGGGAAGGTTAGTGCAGATTCAAACACAGGCACTTGCTAAAGGACGCTGAAAGGAAGTTTAAACGACATCATCCAGATTAGAAAAACAACGGTCTAATTGGTGCTGTGTAAGACTCTGTCTAGGCAAATGCAGCAACGGTGGGTAAGATGTCTGCAAAGTTAATTAATTGCGGTAACTGATTAAATTTGCCTATTGGTAAAATCCAGAGAACTGAAACAAAGCCTGTTTTATCTGCAGTGGTGTGGTAGTAAATTCTGTTGCACAGGAACTCATGACAGTCTCCACTGTCACACTCCCAAGAAAGTCTGAAAATCCAGGCAGCTGTGTTGATCTGTCAGCCTATCTACCCCTAGCAACAGAGCATACAGTAATTCCTACAATATTAGGATTAATAGAAAATAATAAGATAGTGAGTTGGTAAAGGGTGCTGTACTGATTAGGAAAATGCAATTTGGCAGGGAACACCTGAGTTCACATCTCTGATCCAGCCAGGTGGCATGATTCCTAGTGACCCTATTCAGAGTGACTTGGGGATAAGCTCCATTGAATTAAGTGATGCTTACTTCTGACTGCATAGGCTCAGCTCATAAAATACATTCAGCTTTGACCCCCCCCCCCCAAATGCACCCTTTAAAAGGGATTTAAGGTGGAAGCAATTTCTGTCCCATCCCGTGTTTGTCACAATCTGTGCTATTTCTGTTCTGCTGCAGTTCAGCTTCCACTGAACCATAGCAAATATCACTCATATTTGCATGATTTCCACTCCTGATCTCAGGCTAACATGTGAATGGCAGTAATTTCTGGTCCCACTTCCATTTCTGATGAAATTCTGTGGCATCCCTAATCTTTAGCCTTTAATTTGAAATCTTGCAATCTCCATTCTGAGACAAGACTGGCTCCAGGCCTATAGCTCTCTTACATGCAACTGATGACATCACCTTCAGCCGGGTGTGTGGAGGAAGCACTGTCCCCTCTAGTCCACCTTCCGGAAGCATCTACAGACAGTAGTTTGAGTGGAAATCAGTCACTTGTACTCTTTAGACGTGCAAAGAGATACTTTAAAAACTTGACTAGAGCTATAAACTTAATAAAAGATTTGACCACTTTAGCAATCTCTTTTCCCCCTATAGTAACCCATCTTACAGATGTAAATTCACAGGCTTGTAGGTGACCCAAAAGATGCCATGTGGGCTACCCCCACCCCCACAAATCCTATAACACTACCAATTAATAATATATATTTTTTAAAAAAAGCACTCTGGGTGTGTGAAAACTCCTTTCCTTTAAGTAAGCAGAGGGTTTCAGCAATGGATGTAAGTGGAAGTAGTTTAGCAACTTACAGTATTTGGAACACGTGTGTTTGACTCCCTCTGGCACCACCTGTGAGGCTGCTGTTCCCAAGAAGACTTGCCTGTTGCCAACTCTTAATGTTCTTTCAACACCAGGTAAAGACAATATATTTTCCCCGGCCTTTTATGATATCAGTTGCATTGTTTTTAGCTTGCTGCTGCTGCTATGTTTCATTCTGCTTCTGCACGTTTATTATTCATTTATTTATTTACTTACTTGTTTTTACTGTATACATTTTCCCAGTAATTGTGACTGCAACCCTATACCCTAATTACATGTGCATTCTATGCTGGCAGAGTAGCTGTTGTATCTTACATATCAAGCTCCCTCAAACTCGGCCCTCCAGGTGTTTTTTGGCCTACAACTCCCATGATCCCTAGTTAGCAGGACCCAGTGGTCGGGGATGATGGGAATTGTAGTCTCAAAACATCTGGAGGGCCGAGTTTGAGGAAGCCTGTTATATATGTTCAAGTCAAGAAGAGAGAAAACACACAACACAGAAAATGTCCTCATAATGGCAGATACCCTTCAACATCTCTAAGAAACGCCACCAGAGCCCACCAATCAGGAGTTGTGCCAATGGGGATGTGCCTACATCCCGCCCATCCAAAGAGGGAGCCAATGAACTAATAAGGAGGAAGGTGTGCCCCCAGCACACACCCCTGCAAGCTCACCACTACCACAATAGAAGGGATTCTTATACAATCCATTAAGTAGCTGTAGTAATAAGAGAAGGAGGTTATCTTGTTTCACAGCTTGTGTCACACACACACACCATAGCTGCCAAGTTTTCCCTTTTCTCGCGAGGAAGCCTATTCAGCATAAGGGAAAATCCCTTTTAAAAAGGGATAACTTGGCAGCTATGACACACACACACACTTGAAGAATGGTATTTCCTATTAAAATAAATTGGGGGTGGGGGTAAAGGATAAAGTAAGATACAGTTGCTTAAATGGCAAAGAGGTGTGTGTGGAGAGTGGAAACAGGAAGATGCATTATTGTTGAACTATTATCATACAGTGCCCCAATGAACTTACGCTTTTTTCCCTCAGTAATGTCTTCAGGTGACACTTTATTTAATAACACAAAAGGCTCGGAGCTGCTACTTTTAAAATTTCCCTTATAGTCCTGAGTGATGCATTTTCATCACCTGAATTTATGGGAATATCGGTCCAAATAATTTATGAGTTTTAATTTAAAGAGCCTGTTCCTAATAAAAACCATTAAATCTTTTCTTCAACTACCACACACATTTAAACATTTGTTCTTGATAAGTTGCATTTGATATTACAGTTGTTGACTCCTTTTGGGGGGGCGGGGGCTGCCGTAGACCTGTAAATGCTAACTTCTAAGGTTAGTATGGAAAATGTTCCAAAGTGACAACTTTCCACTATTTCACCGAAGTTAATTCCAGCGGAGGGTTTTATCCCAGTAAGTCTTAAAAAAAAAAAGCTAGCCTACTTCTCATTGTAACCCTAGTCAGGCTTTTACTTCTTTCTGTAGCCATTCTCTGCTGCTCATTTTAAAATGATTATTGAAAGTATTTTTAATTGAATCAGAGGATGGTTATTCAGCAAATTTTGTGTGTCAGTGCAAGGATTAGTGCTAGTGCAAGGGGATTCCCTTCCCCTCATGCGCAGCCAGCACCATCCCTAAATCTGCTCTGGAGAGCTGGGATGCATGTGAGAGGAACATTTCCCACATGAGGGAAAGAGAGGAAGCGAAGGTTCCATTGTGAAAGGGGAAATCTCTTACATTGACAGAACCTTAACCTTAGCGCTGTGTTGACACACTCCAAAAGTTTCTACTGCAATTGCATTGAATTGATAGCATATATCTGATAGAATCCCTTCCACCCTCTGTCTGATGCCACTCAAAATAAACAGTGCTAAGTTACCAACTATAGCCTCAAAGTGGCATTTTTGACACTAGCAATTCCACATAGTCTGTCCTGAACATGCAATGGGACAATCGTCGTCATCACTTTTGCAGCTGGGCAAGCAAGTTGGCTCTTATGGCAAGATTTTGTTTTGTTTTCAAATTAAATTCATCTGTTTTTTTAAAAAAAAAATCAAAAGATGAATGAGCCCAAATCTTAATTAAATACTTTATGTAAAAATATGGGAATAATATTTTTTAAAGGAACATTTAATCATTGTATTTTCTTGTTTAGGATTAGCAGTTAAAAGACAAAAGACACTAAGTTCCAATTAACTGCTGCCAACAATTAATTTAAATAGCCTAATTGACAACTTGCTTTAAGCTACATACAGTCTTGGCATAAAAACATTGTCAGGGGGGATGTTTCTAATGTATTACTTTAGAACCAATGAAAATCGTTGAGCAAAGTGTACTCGCTATGCAGCGTATATGATGCAAGATGGTCTTGAAAAGATGACAGTGGAAATATTGTCCTCTTAGGCAAAAACACAAGCTTCACTTTAGAAGTTAAATTTTATTTCCCAATGGAATAGTCTATGTTTCAAAATATCTATGTAATCTCAGAAAAAGACAATTTCCCCCTCGATATACAGTTGACCTTCCCAGCTGCTTCTTCCAGAAGGCATTACAATAGGTAGTCTTTGAGCGATTGTTATGGAAATAACTGATATCACAAGGTTAAATTCTTGGACATGGACATAACCTGGGCAACTGAAAAAGTATCTGGGATTCTGGGCTGCCACAAGAGCGATGTTACCATGTACCAAGATGTGGAGACAGATAACAGAGGCGACCAAACAACTGGTTTGGTCACACTGGGCAAGAAGTCTTGGGAGTGCCGCAGAGGGCGCCACAGTTATGATGTAGACTGGAAAGCAGATCAGATCTAGGAAACCAGGTGTGCTCTGCACCACTAACAGCTGTACCACTAACCACCAATCCAAATCTTTATTACGGCCATAGACCACCCTAAGGTAAAAGCACCTCCATACATAAATAAAACATGCTAGATAGGCTACACAGACTCATTACAGCAGACCGGCATAAGATGAAAACACATAAATCATGTAAATCAAATCTTCAGGGCCACTCACCACTAGGGTGGCCTTTCGTATGTAAGGGACACAGAGAAGAAAGGAGTTACACTGGATGCCCGTGGAAAACTCCCCCTGTGTTTATGAACAAATTTGCACGGAGACCAAATTTGTCCTTGCACGAGCATGAGATGGTGTGCTTCATCCACCGAGTAGGAATGGTGAGCATGTTTTAACGATGAGCTTTAGCTTATGAGGTCCTCTAGATCAGCAAGGCTGGTTTCGCAGCTCATGTGCCATGCTGTCGTACCTGTTTGCCAAGGCTGAGCTTTGATCCTAGCTCCTTGGCTTCTTTCCTCACTGGCAAAGACTCAAAAGGTCTCTCTGCTATCAGATGGAGATCAGGGCTCGATTTCTGCTAAGCATGTAATGAAGCAAGTCAAAGTGAGGAATACCTAGTTCTATACAAACAATATGTTTATACAGAATTGTAAAGTATGTTCAAGAGAATGCAATAAACTGGGCTGAGCAATGGAGTGAAACGGTTTTTCTGTATGAAAGAAAGCAAAAACAAAAATGGAGCACTAGATTTTTATTTTATTTTTAAAAATGTGTGTGTTTCTATGGGATATTTGACCCCATTAGAAATTTTTCCCGCCAAACTGAATGTAAATACGTCTCTCAAAATAAGTCCATCACTCTGAGCTCATGTGAGCTATTTGAAGTCTTCCAGCATCTTCAAGAGTAATGCCCAGATGCATCCATTAACATTTCGGGTGCAATCTCTCTCTCTCTCTCTGTCTGTCTCCTTCTGTATGTTTGAGACTTAGCTGAGCTTTGTTCCAATAGCCTAGGGGAGATGAGACTTGCCCAATATACAAAACACACACACACAGCAAATGCTTGAAAAATTGCAATGATATGGTTGTGTTGGCAGCTTGTGATGTGCTGAAATGAAATTTTCCTAGACAATAACAGGTTGAGCCTGGGTGCTTACATTTGCCAAACACCCTTTTGAATCAACAGGGAGGCTAAACCAGGCAAATACCTTGCTGCTACAGTAATTTTAAAAGATAGAACATAGGTGAGCTAGTGTGTGACTGAGTAAGCTTAGATGACATTAGCCACTTCTGTGGCCGACCGTGTGGTGCAATGATGTATTCATAACTCTCCAGGCTGATTCATGAAACTATATTTCTTGTGGGGGGGGGGGGCTACATGCATCATGGATAGGCTTTTGTGTGGGCTTTCCATGTGGCAAACAGGTCTGATAAAAAAAATTCCAAGTTGCCAGCACATGTAGATATCTTGGCTACTTTCAGAGTTTTTCTTCTCCAAGGATCCCTTTCTTCTACACTGTCTAGCTCCCAACATTAAATCAAAAGTGGAAGACATGGAGACAAAACCTGCCCCACTTTATGCTTCTTAGCTCCCCCAGAAACATTGAATTATGTTAAAGAACGGTGTTCATATGAAGCACTGCATGGCTGTGTAATAATAATAATAATAATAATAATAATAATAATAATAATAATAATAATAATAATTTATTATTTGTACCCTGCCCATCCGGCTCGGTCTCCCCAGCCACTCTGGGTGGCCTCCAACAAAAATTAAAATACATAAAAATGTCACACATTAAAAACATGTGTACACACCATACACTGAAACCATATTCTTTCACACCCCCAAAGCACGTGGGAACTGTAGTTTATCCCTCATAGAAGTACAATTCCCAGAACCCTTAACAAACCACAGCTCCCAGGATGATTTGGCGGCACTTGTGCTTTGAATGTACAGTGGAACCTCGGTTTATGAACACCTCGGTTTACGAATTTTCGGTTTACGAACGTCGCGGACCCATCTGGAACGAATTAATTCACTTTCCATTACTTTCAATGGGAAAGTTCGCTTCAGTTTTTGAACGCTTCAGTTTATGAACAGACTTCCAGTACCAATTACACCCATGCTTCGGGTTAAGTATGATTCAGGTTGAGTACTCCACGGAACTGTCTGGAACGGATTAATCCACTTTCCATTACTTTCAATGGGAAAGTTCGCTTCAGTTTATGAACGCTTCAGTTTAAGTGCTCCGCGGACCGTCTGGAACAGATTAATCCACTTTCCATTACTTTCAATGGAAAAGTTCGCTTCAGTTTATGAACGCTTCAGTTTATGAACAGACTTCCGGAACCAATTGTGTTCATAAACCAAGGTACCACTGTATGCCACACTCTTCTTCCATGTCTCTTTCTATATGAAATGAGGTGGGGTGGGGAGTGTGAATGTAAATGTACCCCACTGTATACAGAGAATTTTCTTATATATTAGTATATTGACTAGCCTGTAGTTTTCTCAATCTGCTATTTCTCTACAGTCCCTGTTGCTGTTTTATATAATATATAGCTCAGATATAATAATATATGCCAGTAGAGCTACACAGAAAGAGTCTGTCTTGGTTGTCAAGGATTCCCCTTGAGGTCAATAGGATCTCATCTGGGATATGCTTGAAAGGAGCAAACCTCACCTGCAATTCAGCGATATTCCGCAGCACCAGCTGTTCATCATTCCTAACCACCAGTGAGCCACAGGCGGAAGTACAATGTGTCTTTGTACACAGAGGGTACAGAACACAATGAACTCTTGGGAGCAGAGGAAGCCTGAAACTACTGTATAAACTACCGCATAAAGTTTTTCAGATTAAAGTTACGCCATTCCTCATTCTGCAATTTCATGGAACCAAAACCATTACAGGAGGTTGTGCTGTTATTGTGTAAAGTGAATTACAGCCCTTACATCATTCATCCTACTAACAATCCGGTGAACAGAGATTATAATTCTGATTTGATGGGGCTGAAACTGAATGGAGGGGGGGAGAGAGAAAGAGAGAAACCATGAAATGTGAACCATTATCTTCCAGATCCACATTGTCCACTAGCAGTTGACAACAGGGGGAAAAAATGAGGCTGAACTGTATTCCACGCTGTGGTGGTATTGCTGGCAAGTTAAAATTCAGTTGGGAAGAGTCTGGCCATGGCATCATTTGGGTGATTTTGGGGGGGGAGGGGGAAGCAAAACAAAACAAGACCACAACTTTTCATAGAAACCCATTGAAAAAGTCACCAAGTGTGAATCATCACATCTGCATCAAGTTATGAAAAAAGTGGGGCTTGTTAACCTGCTGCTTGAAAACCAGAACACTTTTATCAGTTCATATAATTGCTAACCCCTTATTCACTGTTCCACACTGAAGGGTTCTTTGCCTCCTAAGATCCCACTAATTGCTGACAGATTTGATTTCTCTGTGACAGCGGGAGTTCTGTTGCTGGCCTTTACATCAAGTAATTGCTTTATTTTTCTCCCTCTGCTCTCAAAAACGGAATTCCCTTCTCCCCCTGCTTGAACCTGCGTAATGACTTCTTTCTATGTTATTAAATCCGTGCCATTTAAATCACATTTAGAGATGTTTTGAATAACTGATTCCAATTACTAAGGCTCTTACTAAGAAGCAGCTGAAAACGCAAGTCATTACTTGCCCGTAGCCAAGCGGCTACACCTTGCGGGGAAATCTCTGGTGGACCGTATTGTATTTCTGCCCTGTAAGGTGCAATTTATACTCGCAGGAGGCTGGTATTCAACAAATATACAGCTGCTGGAGCTCTCTTAACCTGTCATTTGTGCAAAAGAGAGAGAGAGACAGATTAGATGGTATATTTATTTTATAAATAGCGCTATTCCTTAAAGAAATCATCTCATCCTTCCCGTGGTGTCTCAGTAAGGGTGCTTAGAACAACAGTGGAGATGAGCAGTTGACCGTGGAGTGACCCAAGTGAGTCATTTATTTGATTAGCCATGTCAATGGATTTTGCCTAAGCTTTAACATGGACATTCGCTACCCTTCTCATGAGCTTGCAATCACAAGCAAAAGTTCTGGACAATAAGAGGGTGTGTGGATAAAGCAAATCATACAGGTATGGCCTGCTCAAACAGGTGAGTCTAAAAAGTTCTTGAGCAGGACGGTGATGGTGATGATAATGATAATCAAAGGCAGATGTCTAGGGGAGAGCATACTGAACAGTGATATGGAACAATAAAGGACAATAGATGACTTCCAATTGGTACCTTGCAACCATGGAAGAGTTTTTTGATCCAGTGGAGGCATCTCCTCATTCTTCCTCCCACTGGTTATGAGAGCTACAGATACTCAGGAGCCTTCTTCTAGCCATCTTCCTTTGGTACAGAGTCCTGTGGCTTCCATGAAACCACCTTCAGCTCCATCATGAAGAGTGATGCGAATATCAATAAAGACCTCTATGCCAACACTGTCCTGGCTGGTGGCACCACCATGTTACTCAAGCATCTCTGATAGGATGCAGAAGGAGATCATAGCTCTGACATCGAGTATGGTGAAATAAAGAGGATTGTCTCACACCTTTTTGGATCAGTGGCTCTATCCTTGGCCCCTGTCCACCATCCAGCAGATATGGATCAGCAAGCAGGAGTAGGGTATCCATCGTCCACTGCAAAGGCTTCTAAAACAGGACAAATGCCGAATGCATTGACACCAGAAGCGATGCTAGTGGGTGCAATCTATTTCTTACCCCTCTGTGCCTTCAGTGACAACATGCATGCATTTTCATGTATGTACTGGTGAATATCTCATTTCCTTCGAACCTTGAAAAGTAAGCAAGGAACAAGGCACACCTTCTTGCAATAAAGCTCACTTTTTCATCTCATGAGCACCAATTTAAGGTCCGTCCCCCCAATACTGTAGATTTTATCCAATGCTAGTCCTGCTCAGAATAGACCCACTGAAATTAATAAACATAAGTAATGCATATCCATTAATTTCAATGGAGTCTACTCTGAGTCGGATACAGTTCTTTGTGTATACATGAAGGAGGCAACGTTAAGGTTAATGGCAGTAATGAACAGTAGCTGACATTTCTCAGCTTTTGAGCATTTCATCAGCCAGCTGTAACTGTCACCCGAGTGCCGCACATTTGTTTCTTTGATGGACAATATTATGAAATCATTTTAAGAAAAAAAAGACCCCTGAGCTTCATTTATGTTTGAAATAAAGCCACCACACTGAAAAAGAAAATGCAAGATCCACTCTTACTGTTGTGTCATTCTTGCTGAAGAAAGGAGTTAATAAGCAAGTCTTACATGAGCTGTGTTGTCTGGCAACATCATGTACTATTATGCTGCAAAGTCCGCATGTGAGCTGTGCATTGGTATGCTAGGCTTGGCAATGACTGGGAGAATCAGTCCTGTAAAAGTCTTAATCTTCAAGAGACGGATTACACCACTCAACACTGAATTACCTCCTGCTGCTATTACCAGGGTCAGGCATCAGGTGGAACAGTAAATTGTATAATGAAGACAGGTGCTCGATGGAAGGAGGGATACAACCAGCTCATTCCCACCTCCAGTCTCTCCAGGAAGCCATGTGCTTTGTTCTCCTCGAGTCACCAGCAGATTCCTCCCATGCCTGCCCACCGGAGACATGTGGACAGCTTGTTCTTTAACTCAATATATCCCTTTGATAAGCATATGTAATTCCAGAGCTGTCTGACCCTGCTGTTGGGCAAGGTTAACTGGCCCAACCCAGGCAGCTGGTATTGTGGCGCCATTAATGGAAAGCAGGTTGTCACGTATTGAGTATCTCGTTACATTTTAATCATCACGGCTAGAGGGGTGGGGTAGGGCATTTGAATTTCCTTTCACAGGCAACCAGGGCAAATCTCTGAGCAGAGGTGCAATAATATGGCAGGGTGTCGCTCTTGTTGGCAACCGTGCTGCAGCGTTCAGCACTATCTGCAGCTTCCAGATCGAGTGCAAGGGAAGCCCCATACAGAGTACATTGCAGTAATCCAAAGATGAAGTCAGCAAGGGTGAGTAAACTTTTTTTCCTGTCTGATGATTATATTCCTTCATGGGCAACCTTCCGGGGACTTGCTTGTGTGGGCAGAGCCAGAGGCAAAAAGTAGACAAAGCAACAAAGATAAATGTTAGGCTATATTGCAGCAGCCACACACAAGCCAGAGGTTTCAGCACAACCCATTTTTCCACCCAGCCAAGCCAGTTATTGTCACATTCCAGCAGGCAAAAGCCCTGGAGGTTGATGTGGAGCAAGACAGGTGAGTAGTGTGACCTGGGGAAGAGGTGTAGCCTGGGAAGACTTCTGACTGGGGGCCATCTAGAGAGACTTCAGGGGCTGTAACTGCTAGGCCCCAGGTTCCCCAAGCCTGGGGTATAAGATTGCACTGTAATGCTTATTTCATTCACAGAGAACTAATCCTTTGCAACCCAAAATGATTAACTTCAGCTCTACCTAAATTGAACTCTAGCTGCTCTCAAAATCGTACTGTTAAGAATGCTCATCTCTTGGCCTCACTTGCAGCAGGAACAACAGCAATTAAAAACGAAAGGAACACAATCATTAGTTTATTGAAGTAAAATAAAAAAATTCCTTCAGTAGCACCTTAAAGACCAACTAAGTTTTTATTTTGGTATGAGCTTTCGTGTGCATGCACACTTCTTCAGATACCTGAAGAAGAAGGTATCTGAAGAAGTGTGCATGCACACGAAAGCTCATACCAAAATAAAAACTTAGTTGGTCTTTAAGGTGCTACTGAAGGAATTTTTTTATTTTACTTCGATCCAGACCAACACGGCTACCTACCTGTAACCATTAGTTTATTGAGTCATCAATTTTTATTAAGTCTTATTTCTAAACAGAGAGCTTCAGTCAGGGTTGCTTTGAGTTGCCCAATGGAGCTGAAATACTTTTCTATGGACATAACCGTGTTGCAGTAATGCATTGCCCTTGGGCCTCGTTAATGTCAACTGACATGATAAAATTTCTCTGGCTTCTTGTTAAAGAAGAAGGTACTATTCATTATTGTTCATGACCTAGGCAGATTTTTCAATCCATTGCTTGTTTTACACTTAAATTCTCTCCTGTGGCTGCACCTCACATCAACGGGGTGGGGGGGGTGGGGACAAGATGAAATGGAAAAACTGGAATGAAAAACTTATTGCATAAAGACAAATAACTAACATGAATGCTCTTTTGTTTGTTCACTTTCGATCCATTTTTCCCTTTGGGTACATCCTAATCATCTAAGGAGGATTAAGAGCACAGACTCAGACATCTGTTTACTGGTGCTGTATGCAAAGGTTAGAGTCCTAGAACTACCGTATAGAATCGTAGAGTTGTTATCCAGCCCAGCCCCCTGCAATGCAGGAATCTCAACGAAAGCGTTCGAAAGCAGTTTACGTGCCCCTTTATCAAACCAAATTGAACGTTGTCCGATCACAAAGCATAATCACAGATTTGAATTCCTCACACCCAAAACGATATTTTTAAGGCCCCTCACTAAAGAAATGTGCAAAAATTAACTTTCACCTGCTAACATGAAACACCCTAGACTGTGTCAGGTAGTCAGGTCAGAGAAACTGCCTGAGAGAGATCGTTCCAAATCAATTCTGACATCTGTCGCTTTGAGTGACACTGATCCTGCCTGCGTTCTTCTTGATCAACACTGCAGGAGCTGCCTCTTGCAAGCCTACACATCAGTCTGCATTCAGCCTCTTCGTGGGATACAGCAGGGTGGTAACTGAGGTGGGAGCCGGGGTTGATCTTCTGGAATAGGCCTGATAGTGTTGCAGTGTTATCTTTGCATGCATTCCCCCCTGTTGTGTAGACCCTGTTTCCCATACAGTGGTACCTCTAGTTAAGAACTTAATTCATTCCAGAGGTCCATTCTTAACCTGAAACTGTTCTTAACCTGAAGCACCACTTTAACTAATGGGGCCTCCTGCTGCCGCCGCGCTGCCAAAATATGATTTCTGTTCTCATCCTGAAGCAAAGTTCTTAACCTGAGGTACTATTTCTGGGTTAACAGAGTCTGTAACCAGAAGCACCTGTAACCTGAAGCGTTTGTAACTCGACTGTACTGTCACTGGCAGATAGCAAAGTACGAAGGGAAGGGGTCTTTCAAAGCATATTTCAAGGAGCTGTTTCGAGGCGGGGTGGAACCCAACACCCACCTTTTTGACATTAATGATAAAAAGCAACAAGACTTAAATAAGTATAGGGGGGGGGGAATCCACAACAATTGTATGGGTTTATCTTATTATGCTGATCTTCTTTAGCTCTTAATTCTTCAAATCAAAACTTTTCAGGCATTTGGATTTAAAATACAGTGAGACGTTAAATGTTTCACCAGGAACTGAACAGCAGAAGATGAAAACATACTCCCCACTGAGCTCTGGTTTTCATAAAAAAAAGAGATCGGTTTAATAACTGCATCTAAAGAAAACCAGAACGGTCATATTAAAATGCTGCCAAATTTATAAACTTTGACAGTCCCACATACTGAGATGAACAGGGGAAATTTATTTCATCTGAAATAAAATACATTTTCTCTGTGCATTTGCTGAAATAGAAAAGTGCACACATCTGTCCCAAATTTCTTGAAAGGAACAATAACTAACAGTTAATGCTATCACGACAGTACCTCTTCCTCATCTCTACTTTCTTGAAATGCATTTACAATCCCAATATATTTCTATTAAAATCCAAATAAATTGTATTGCATGCATGAGAACAACCCCCCTTTTTAGGCTGACTCCTACATTGCTAGGACATAATTGTCCTTGATTCACTGAGCTATAAAATGCATGACTGGATATTTTCAGGAAGACTGTTTCGTTGCCTAAAATCCACATGGCTGTTGTTTCGATCTCTGTGATCACTGAGGAATCAATATGGGAACCAGGGACTATGGTGCTGATTGCTATCATTGCACTAGATTATTGTGGTAAAAACAGAAACACATGTGAGCGCATTTTGGGGCTCTACTAACCTCTGGGCTGAGAAAAGTGCTGCCTAGAAGTGCAGTTCAGCTCATATAGTATGAAGTGGTGTCTTATTTCCTGTCTTTCTGCAAAATAGTTAAACATTTGTTTAAGTGCCATTGTTTTCCATGGCAATTTGGAAGCCTGCAAGAAATCAATGTTAGCCTGCCATACTACACATAGTTTCTAAGGTGTTAAATCCTACAGAAATCAGTAGGACTTACATCTGGATAAAATACAATTTGCACTAATCAAGTGGGTATTAGGGGGGTTTTCATTAACCATTGACACCAATTCAGATTTCTTTTTTCATTAGATTTGAAGGAGCTGAATCCAAATTTCAGGTGTCTCAACAGGTGTGATTTATCATGTCCTGGTTCAAATGCTTTCTTAATATTCCCCCCCCCCCAAGACATAGAGTCATCTAGTCCAACCCCCTGCACTGCAGGAATCTCAATTAAAGCATCCATGACAGATGGTCATCCAACCTCTGCTTTAAAACTTCTAATGAAGGAATGGCCACCGCCTTCCAAGGGAGTTTGTTTCACTGTTGAAGAGCTCTTACGTGGTGAGCTGTGATTTGTTGAGCTGTTGGCATTCAAGATTACATCAGCACACCCAAATCCACTGGGGAAGTCCATTCATACTGAGTCTATCCTGGGAGTGGGAAGAGATGGACATAAGAATGCATCCTGAGTAGAGATTTCCCTACTGGTGAATATATGGCCATCCAGATTGTCTACTAACATCCATGGCATATTATAAACACCAGGTGCTTGATGAAAGAAAAGGCAGTGTTGGAGCTAAATGATTAGATGGTTTCAGATGTCTTTGGAAGGGAGAAATTGATAGGTCTTTTGCAGTGTGAGGCCAATGTTCACATTTTCAAGCACTTTGATGAATATTCAGGCTTCATTCATCATTTGACTTATTTTGACTTGTTTGTTGGTGAACTGTGGCATGAATCAGTTCTGGCAGTAAACATTTTTCTCTCTTCAGTATTTGCATTGAAAATATCTATATATGTTGATATAGTTTTTGATGTTGCTGATTCATTCAGTTCTTTATATCACTTCATTTTCTTGTTTGGTTCACTCCATTGAGTGAAATGAATGCAACCCCCCCCCCCAAAAAAAGAAACCAACCTGAATGTTATTCCTACTTATTTAAAGCCCAGTTGTGGGAATGTGACAGAGATTTGGGAATATTTACTGATATTGATTTGGGAATATTTACTGTCCGACGACACAAGAGACGACACAAGAGATGACTCTATACATGGGCATCACCAGATGGGCAGCATCGAAATCAGATTGATTATATTCTCTGCAGCCAAAGATGGAGAAGCACTATACAGCCAGCAAAAACAAGACCTGGAGCTGAGTGTGGCTCAGATCATCAGCTTCTTATAGCAAAATTCCAGCTTAAACTGAAGAAAGTAGGAAAAACCACTGGGCCAGTAAGACACAATCTAAATCAAATCCCTTATGAATACACAGTGGAAGTGAGGAACAGGTTTAAGGATTTAGATTTGGTGGACAGAGTGCCTGAAGAACTATGGATGGAGGCTCGTAACATTATACAGGAGGCAAAAATGAAAACCATCCCAATGAAAAGGAAATGCAAGAAAGCAAAGTGGCCACCAGCGGTCCATGAGCTTCATTCAGAGGAAGCATAGGGGAAAGCACCAATTGCATTCCTAAATACATCCCAGGGTGTGACCTGAAGACACATGATGCAGCCATCTTCCTGAATGCTAGCCAGATGCTAGCCAGACCTTGAGAATCCCATGTGTTCTGCCTTTAGTTCCATGATAGGAGAAAGCGGGGATATAAATGTACTAAATAATATATATATGCTCCATGCTGTGGAGCAGAGAAAGCTGAATGCACAAAGGCATTGATGAAATCTAAGCTTTTGCCCACCACACACAGCTTGTCCTGAATAAGAGTCTATTTTTCTGTGCAGACCTGGCAAATTCATGGGTCTCTCTTTCCAACTGTACCAAGTTTTGCTCTTTGTGCTCAGCACTTCCCTCCAGTTGATCATGTTTGCTGGCCCTTTGCAATCCATGCCAGACACATTTCTGAAAAGCAAGAAAATAAGTTGCCTTTGGCTGCCAACAAGATATGTTGCACAGGCATGGCTTAATGGAAGGCAGTTGGGTGTTACAAACAAAACAAAACAGGAAACTATTGTCTCCAGGCCTGCTGTGTGTGGTCGATCCCCATGGTAGGGAAACAGCAGCAAGAAGACAACACTGAACTCTAAAACCGTGACTCGTGCTGAAGCCAAGGAGCAGGCAAATAGCCAAGGAAAACTGGCCAAATGGAAGGTATTATGTGACTTTTTTTGTAAGACAAAGGCAAGCGACATACTGTACGTGGGCAGATGTTTGGTTCTTCCTTTAAAACACCACTTAGTTAAGAAAGCAGAGAGAACGCTCAATATGCCAAATGCAGATTTTCTGAAACAAACTCCACCTCTCTGATTTCACCTACTGATACATCTTTGAAGAACAGGTGTTTGGGGGAAGGAATTGGACCACATCCCTTCCACCTCCCCTCTCTCTATAAATACACACTGATCAGCAGCTTGGACGTCAATGTTCTTGGACACTTGGAGCATTTGCGAACCAAGGTGTTTGAGTACCAAGGCATTTGAGAACCAAGGTACCACTCTATTAGTTCATCTTACGATGAAACCCTAGCAGATAGTGGCTAGCATGGGATATGTGCAGTAGAGGAACTGATCAGGAGAAAACTGGTTCTGATCAGAGGCTACTGGTCAGTTCTGCAATAACAATCCTTTTATTGTCAATTATCCTTGTCCATGTGCCAAAACAAAGGACTCCCCTGGCTCCCCCCAATAAGCTGCCACAAGCTGCTTCAGGTAGGAACAAGCCTGTGATGCCATGGCCCTTTTAGTGTTCTTTGTTAGCCACTAACTCACTTAATTTTGTGTAGTTTAGCACATTACAGGATTGTTCAAGAGTGCCATAAATGATGTCAAACACCATCAGAAACCACTTCAGAAAATCATTGCCTGTAGCCAGATCAAAAGGTGAACACCTGGAAACTAGCAATGCTGGGAAAATAGAATAAATCATTTTTTTCTCCTTTTCCTCTTGAAGATTTGTTAGTTTTTCTGTAAAGAATTTGAAAGGTTTATTTACAGCTTTCCAAATGACCCCTAATTTATTTAGAAGAAACACAGGCGGGCAAATCCATCTTCAGTGCAAATCTACCACAGGCAAAAAAGGGAGCCTGGTATGTTATTTCTCTTCCCAGTTTCTTTTATAAATATTGTGACAGGTTCTCCTGTCGTTTCCTTAAGAAATATTTGTAGAGAGACGGTACAGTATTGCTTAAGCCAGTTGTCTAATATTAGCCTTCTTTGGTGTGTTTCTTTACTTGAGAAGGTTTATGCTCATAAACACACAGACTTTATATGCAGTTTAGCTAACCCTAGCATCATAAATAACACAGACATCTGTTAGTTCCATCACATGTTGGTAGTATAATTAAACCATCCATTAGTACTTCCACTTAAGGAACATTACCACGCTTGAAGAAAAAAGCAGTATAATAAAATCAGTTATCATTTCCTATTGCTCTAGATATAGGTATGTTTAAAAAGGAAACCAATATATTGTACAACTTCAAAGTAGGTAAAAACGGAAGGGAGGATAAACAAGGAAGCTGTCAACAAGCGAATATTATGCAATGATGTCTAAAGAAAAGCTGTGGTCACAGACACGGTTGACCCCAGACAGATTGTGCATGGTATTGCCGCCAAAATAAATTGAATTGTGAGGCTGAAAGGAATCCTAGGAGTCTTCCACATTTAGCTGTGTACACACTATTCTTTCAATGCCCATGTCTACCCCTCCAAGAATCCTGGAAACTGTAGTTTACCCCTCATAGAGTTGCATTCCAGCACCCTTAACAAACTACAGTTCCCATGATTCTTTGGGGGGAGTCATGTGCTTTAAATGTACTGCATGTATGGAACATTCATATTCACTAATAGCACTTCCACATAACAATTTGTTGTGGACTTGGTGCTGCCAGTGCATGGAAGTTTTGTGGAGCGCCTACACAACGTTATCTATGTCAGAATGTTGCCCCATTATTATTTTCCTATTTAATCTGGATTTACAGTCTGCAGAAAATCCAGTATGTAAAACAACACAGAAATGGCAAATCTGGATTAAATGAGTGCTGGAAAGATGAGATTGGATTCTGATGAGGATGGTGTTGCGTGGTCCATGGACAAAACTTGCATGGGTGAACAGCATGGAGTTCACAATAAACAGCTGTATGGAAGTGCCCCAAAGCAGGATCTGTGACACTTAACAACACAATCCTATGCATGTTTATTTGGAAGCTTGTCCTACTGGCTTCAATGGGGTTGTATTTAGGACCATAGCCTAAAACATCTTTAAAGGCTAATAAATATTAGAAAAGCACAAGTGAGTCCAAACAAAAGGAGAGAGTACTTTTTAAACTGAAATCAGGAGGGACCAATGTGCTAGAGACACCATGCATTTACCATGCCCCAAATACCCAGGCATCTGAAGGATACAATTTAAAAATGCTGTGGCAGCTGCTGTTAGGGTTCTTGGTGCATGGCAGCCAAAGCAACCTTCTTTCTCTGGTTAGTGGGGCAAATCAGAGAAAAGGAGCAAACCGCTAAAGACTGAGGAAAGAAGAGCTTTCGTGCCAGAACCTGAGCCTACTGATGTCAATAGGCAGCAAAATATTAGCTGGACCTAAGAAAGGTGTAGTGTTTATGCCTGAGATGTGACTAAACTATGAGAGAGAGTTAACCCTGATGTGTCTCAGAAGCACTTCCTCAACATTTCAAGGTCAGTCTAATGCTTGCAATGGTCTTTGAGAAGCATACATTTTTCTTACTGATAGCTGCTCTTCCCAGACCCAGTGCCCTCCAGAGGTCGTTAGACTACAAATCCCGTCATCCCTGACCTTTGGCCATGCTGGCTGGGGCTGATGGCATTTGGAGTCTATAACATCTGGAGGGCATGTGGTTGGGGAAGGCAGTGAGAACACAGTGGCAAATTCAGGATCAAAATAGGATGACTGTCCAAGGACCTCTGTAAATCTGGATTGCTTCTGAGAAAATTTCTCAAGTGTATTCTGGTTACCTATGAAGTAACTTAAACTACTGTGGTGTTTACAACTCTATGCCCATTTCCCAAAGATCTATGGGGCAGGGAAACAAACATAGAGAACTGGTTTAAAAAATCACAAAGCAGGCAGCAGCAAATTACCTCGAAAGGTCTTCGGGCAGAAATGTTAGAGATATCTTTGCTGCCTACAGGGACAGCCACTAGAGGGACTTTGTGAAGTAGCTAACCCTGCAACCAGGAAAAGATTTTCCCTTGGGACCTCAGAAAGAGAATGAGACTGGCAAAGGGAGAATGTGGTGAAATCTATTTATTTGGAACGTTCCTGTGCTGCCGTCCAGAAAACATTTTCATGGTGGCATATCGTAAGCATAGTTGATAGACAAAACACCGGGAAAATAAAATAGCAGAGGTGACAATTAAGGCAAACCCTCTCAATTCAGTAGAATATATAAAATCAGGATAAAGGCTCCCTTACATTACCCAGGCAAATAAAGGGGGTTTTGCCTGGTGCTGAAATGACATCCAAGTCGGCACCAAGCAAGTCTCTCTGGGGAGGATGTTCCACAGATGTAGAACTTGAGAGGTGCATGGTTTGCACAGAAAGGAAAGGGGAAGTCTTTGTGGGCAGAAAAGCTGTATGGATACATCACTGGTCCTGCGCCTGCAATAATTCACCAGACTGAGGTGCTCATTTGCCAGTCACACAGAATAGCTCACTACAAATACTTACAACGTTACACTAATGCACAGTATTTTCTTTACTGCATACCTATAATTTCTTGTAATTATAAATATATTCAGCCCCAACAAGGATTTTAAAAAAATCAAAGTTCCTATATTTGCTTCAAATCTGAAATTACAAAAACGGAAATTGTAAAATAAAGCAAACCATTGGCAAAGTATAAACCATATTTTGGAATTGCCAATGCATCACATTTCATCTTCAGTATGGCTTTCTTAAAAAATACCAGACTCAAAATCATCTCATATATATTAGTCTGCTTTAACCTTTCTGCATATTATTTTAGTTTCCAGCTGTTCAGATTCTGAGTAACATTTTTGAATGACACAGCAAATAAAGATCTTTTGTTTAAAGCTACTTGGGGGAGGTGGAGGTTTGATTACGCTACATTGTGATGCTTACTATACATTTGTATTATTGACATGTACTTTTCAGTGGGGAGGGGGGGGGAGGACTGTTTCTCTTGGATGTTCCCACAATGTATCTCAGCCTCTACAAAGAGACTTGCTCCTGCATGAGGATTTGTTTGTGATTTTTCCTGTGGCGCTTCCTGTTCAGCCAGGATGGGGAAGGTGTAGCACTCCAGATGTTATGAGACTAAGAGTCCCACTAGCCCCAGTCAGCATGCCCAATGCTCAGGAATGCTGGGAGCTGCAGTATTCCAGCAATATCTGCAGGGCACACAATACAGTGTTTAGTTGCTGGTGGAACGTAAATTCAACCTCTACAACAGAAAATTATTTTGCTTGTGCTGGATAAAATGAGTTTAATCACTGTGTTTTGTTTTAAGGAGTCTGGACTACTGTATATTTTACAAAGCAGACATATTGAGCTTGAAATTAGAAAGGGAGAAGACGGTGGACAGTTACATGTACAGTCTGAGACAGATAATCCAAATAGCACCTCCCTACTGTAAAATACAACAGCCTTATAACAATACAGTAAATAGCTGAACATTTGCTACTCTTTAGTAATGATCAAAGTCCAAGGAATGACAAGTTCAAAGCATTCTGTCAGGTTCAGTTTGGGGTAGCAAAGCCCTTCCATCACAGAGACCACTCCAAATTCCAATTCCAACACTGGCTTCCAGTAAAGAAAGTCTTGCTTCCATTATGGACTGAGCAACAGACATAGCTTTGCCCCAGAGGACCTCAGTAACAACTGGAAACTGACTTGCCTCCATCATGGGTTGAATGAGAACCAGATCATTCTCAGGGTCCCTTCCAGCTCTACAATTCTATAATTCTCAGTCCACCACTCTTGCTTCAGAGGACAGCATCAAGAAAGACGGAGGTCGAAGGCAGGAGGAAATGCCAGCTGAGTAATCCTGTCGCTATAGAGACATTTCTTGGACATCATTTTTATTATGAGAATTATTGTTGTAAGCCTCTCAAGTTTATAAAGCGTAATATAAGAATTCTAAATAAAATGAAAATTAAAATCTATCACCTGAAGCAGTTACCTCATTCTTCCTAATGGCAGGACCAGTTGGCTCTTGGCAGTAATTTAACCACCTCAATTTTTGCCCTAGTTAGCAAAAGGATAAGGCCAGATATACTGTAAAGTACTCTGTCCCTGCTTCCCCAGTTTAGATTGCTCTGGTTGTGTTCTCCCCACAGAACAATTTCAAATGATTTATTGGCTTAGTGTGCATGTCTCCTCGGAAGTAAATCATATTGAGTTCAATGGGGCTTACTCCAAGGTATGTGTGCACAGAATTACAACCTTACTTATCCTGGTAGGTAGTGAAGAGAACTTAGACTGCAATATCTTACACACTTTTTGGAGGCATGTCCTTCTGAACTGCATAAATGTGTATTGCACTGTGAAACGTCATGTTCCTATTGACTCAAATAGCGGGTCAATTGTTTTAAAAATGCTCTCACTGCATTTAACCAAGCAGAATATGACACATAACTTGGCTTTTTTTCTCTCTCTCTCTGTCTCTCTCTCTTCTTCTTCTTCTTCTTCTTCTTCTTCTTCTTCTTCTTCTTCTTCTTCTTCTTTTCTTTGGAAGACTCTAATTTGTCTTAATGGGAGCTTGATGTGATAAATAATCAGAATGCAGATTAATATTTCATACAGCACTCAGCATGGCTAACCTATTATTGCATAATAAATAGATGTATTAAATGTTTGCTCCTAGAGGTCTTTTCTTGAACTTAAGCATAAGTTATCTAAACATTTGAAAAAAGATTTATAGTTATGAAGAGGCCTATATGTCAAGCGAAGTTTTATGATATGTTCCATAATAAATTAGAAATAAATGGATACAGGTGACTGTGGAATTTATGGCCTTTAATGTTTTAATGTTCCACTAAAGGGGGAAAATAAACTATTATTAAGAGAGTAATACAAGAATACCATCTACAAATTGTCAAATGAAATTTTTATTAGGTAGTTGAGCAGGAGAATACCTTAAATTTGACTACTAGTCAGGTAAAGGGCTTAAAAATGTGCAGAAGGTATCGGGCTCCTAAAGATAGGACAGCAACCCTGATATCGTCATTTTCTTTCTATCAACAAAGTTCAAGCTATTTGTGCCTGCTAGAGGATTTCAGTTTTGGAAGGAGTCAGTTAAAGTGGGAGGTTGTCCTTCAGATACAGTGGGACCTTGACTTACAAATTTAATCTGTTCCAAATGCACACTCATAGGTCAAAAACTCCGTAAGTCGAGTTTCCCATAGGAATGCATTGGAAACGGATAAACTCGTAAATTGAGGAAACCGCATCTAGCCGCGAACGGGTTTTCCGTTCGGATGTCGGAAAAATCCTAAGCGCGCGGCCATTTTTTCCGCTCATAACCCAAAAACATTGGATGTCGAATAGCTCGTAAGTCGAGGTCCCACTGTACTGGGATAAAAATACAGGAAGAACCTGCTGGATCAAGCGAATGGCCCATCATGTTCTCTCAGCAGACCTGAGCACAACAGTACTGACTTTCAGAGGCATACCGCCTCGACAAAGACAGTGGAAGCCTTGTTTATGAAGTGGTTCTGGACTGTACCATTTTGTGTCGTAGGTGGACATGTTTGAATACCCCCTTGGGAAAAGCAGCACAGCAGGAAGATGGCAATGTTGAACCCTTCTCCCTGCCCTAGTGGGCTACAGGAGAAGAATTCAGGCATGTACGCTCTTTCCTGTGGCCTGAAGTGGCACAGCCTAAGAAAAGCTCCACTTCTTCCCTCTGCTGAAAGCCTCAATCCAGTGGGCACAATGCAAGTGTACATAAATCCCTTGGAATTGAGAAGGCTAAGTGCTAAATGTATTCTTAATACCTACAGCTCCCATCTAAAGCCTCTTTAATGTACCCCTAAATGACCTTAACTTGATTATAGAAAATTATGATTCTCTCAAGCTGGTTTGACAATGAAGATTTGCTCTTGCCTGCAGAAAGCCCCGTTCACCAGAAATAGCAAATTTACTGGCAGTAACAAACCACCTAATGGAGGCACACACACACGAAGGAGCTATGTCCAGCAGGAAAGTATGGTATCAGCTTTGCATGTATCGTGTAGCTACAAATATAGATATTGTAGATACATAAAATCTACTTGGAGAACACATTGTGCTCCAGTGACTGATATATTCATATAGAGAAGGTCTGGATAATGGTGTTCATGCAGGTTTGATCATTTTTAACAGATATTATAGCTCTAATCTACTATCACGTATTTAAAAAAAATTGCTTTCCATAATGATTACAAACTATATTTTGGAATCATTTACGTCACAAGATACAGAATGGTCACTGTGGCTTGTGTCCAACCCAAATTAATGATATACTTGCATGTAGGCTGTTCAAATTAATGTGAAGAAGTAGCCATCATGAGTAATTCAAATATCATTGAAGTAAATAAGACCTAAGGAAAATGAACTTGGAAAAGGGCTGCAGTTCATTGATGGAGAACATGCTGTCTGACTTAACCTCTGGCATCTTCAGGTAAGGCTGGAGAAGACCCCTGCTTGGAACCCAAGACACCCACAGCTGATCAATGTAAATGACCCTGAATCCCTGATCTCTGGAACCAATAGTCTGCCTTGGGATAAGACAATTCTCTGTGTTGCATCCAGCCCTTTGTGAATCTGGTAATTTGGTTGCTATTGAGATAAATACTCCACCTGTAAAAAAATAAATAAAAGGCAGGTGGATGGCCTGGGGCAAGGGCTGCATACATGCAAAAGAAATTTAAATTTGGCCAAAAAAAGTAGTGGAAAAACAAAGGCTGCTTGGAACAGCCTGCTGCCCTCTCGTTGTCCATATATGAGCAACACGCTGCATGGAAGACACAAGCCAGACACATCTGGGGGTCTGGTGTAAAGGACAAAAATTACTTTAAGGTTACATAGATCCGATCCATTATCGCTGTGTCTGCACATTAACACATCAGTACAAAAGTGGGGTGTTTTAAAAGGCCTCTGAGAATGCCACGATGGCAGTTAACAGCTAAAAGGAACCACATGCCATTAGAGCCCTCTCCCTAATAGGGAGCGACATTTATTTTAAAAGAATCCATTCTTTTGGAGGCCTGGCTTTTAAGGCTAATAACTCACTGTGTTAATCTATTTGATCTACTGGGCTGATCTGCTCCAAAGGTCAGAGACCATGCCTTCTTCTGCTTGTGTAGTTCCAAACATTGTTTCTGCTCTGCAAATAATAATGGTACTGATAATGACACTCCATCAGCTTGCAACAGACAGCAGATAAATCTTGCCCATGTACAGCTGCCTGCACCGATTTCAGCTGGTTCTCTGTGGACCACTGGTGCGCAGTCAGACAAGCCACCTGACTGCTTCTGAAATTAAGGCATCCTCTCTTTTTTTGGCCAAAGTTGTGTTGGAAAACGATCAGTCCCGGTTCCTATTTTTATCTGTTTGTTTGAACTTCTTTATTTGAAGTTTCTTTTCTTTCTCTCCCCCAATTACAAAACAGCAATACCAACATTTCACACATTCGTTTCAAATGCAGCCACCAATTTTCTAGGATCAGGTTTGTGAGAAAAGTTAAAGCACTTATTCATTCATGCACCAAAAAAGGCATGAAAATTATACATTCAGGCGCCAGCTTCCAGCTTCCATGCCATGTGAGTAATATAGTCTATTATACTGACTTGCAATTTAGGCTTCAGACTCCCACACTATACATTGATCTTTCAACCCTAACCATCTTTCCCCTGCAGACTGGGGCCTTGGGTCAACCACCTGCAGTCTTGTGATTTACTGAAGGAGAAGCTGCAAATCCCAGCAGCATCTGACACAAACTTGCCACTGCCGCCATCTACATCTCTGAGGTTTCTTAAGTTACTGTGCTGTTACAAAAGCAGCCACCATCTTTAAAACTTGGTAATTTAATGAAATTAGGGGGCCTTTCACACCTCTTTCCTATATTGCCTTACTCCCTATAACAGGGACAAGTAAATAAGTATATTTCTTATTAATATCAGTTCTGTATATGTTCAAGTCATGAGTCCATCCATATTAGCCTGCAGATTTTTCTCTAAAAGTCTGCAGGAAAATTCACATTTAAACATGAATTTTTTTTAAGGGCCTTTCTCTCAAAATGCACATTTTAGATGTTATTTGCTGTCAAAATACAGTATGCATTTCAAGTACATGTTGTTGATGTATTTATTTATTTTTGGTGGTGTTTGAGCCAAGAGCAGTATCGAAAGATTTGGGAACTAAACAAGCCAGTGGTTAAATTGGAACTGTACATTATTTCAATAATTGCATATCAAAACAAGACCAGTTCACATCAGAATTCAGAATGAATGGATTTCTCCAGCATTCCTAGCCTACTGTAAATAAATTGTGACATCCTTGCTGCTAACACTTAGAATCCAGCTTTTGCAGTAGTATCACAAACCACCCTAAATATACCAGTGCAGGCTAAATCCTGTACATCACAATGGGTACACATGATGGCCTATTTGCAAGCTGGAAACCAATGAGGAAAGGTTTATTACCCCAGTTGAACCTTGAAGGCTGAAGTAGTAGTTCAGACAGGCCCTGCTCTTCATTAAAGTAGTTTACATTTATTAAAATGACTCATTATGCAAAAAAACCAAGTTGATCATACAGTGGTGCTATTGCCTTAGGCTTATTTGTTTGTTATTTTCCCATTTTATTGCATTTATATCCCCACCCACTTTTATCCAAGGAGCTCAAGGGGACATACTCAGCCTCTTAGGCTTGCTGATTGGGAGGTCAGTGGTTCAAATACCCGCAGTGGGTATTTCCATTGCTCTGTCCCAGTTTCTGCCAACCTAGCAGTTCGAAAGTAGATAAATAGGTACCGCTGTGGCGGGAAGACAAATGCTGTTTCCATGTGCTCTGGTTTCCATCACGGTGTTCCATTGTGCCAGAAGTGGTTTAGTCATGCTGGCCACTTGACACGGAAAGCTGTCTGTGGACAAACACCAGTTCCCTTGGCCTGAAAAGCGAGATGAGCGCTGTACCCCATAGTTGCCTTTGACTGGACTTAACCATCCAGGGGTCCTTTACCTTTTAAACTTTTTCTTTACATAGTTCTATTCTTCCTCATTTAATCCCCACAACAACCCTGTGAGGTAGGTTAGGCTGAGAGGTAGTGACAGGCCCAAGGTCATCCAGTGAGTTTCATGGCCGAATGGGGATTTGAACCCTAGTCTCCCAGGTTCTAGTCCAACACTCTAACCACTATACTGCACTGACTTATTTATTCACACCCCCACACCCCACCAACAACTCTCCACTACTTCCTTTAACGTTCTTCCTCATCTGAGTATTGGAAACAGACAGAGCCCATTTTTGATGTGGTTAGATTCTTTTCAAGGTGTGAAATTGGTATGTGCCAACAACAAAGGGAAACATTTCTTTTAATATTACATTTTCATTCCACTTGAAACAGTATTGCTCATTGGCGCAAAGCCCAAAAAACAGAGTGAGAAATATTTCAGGGCATATGAGTGCAATAAAAAAAAATTAATCCTGGACTAACAATGGATTAAACAAGTGGGACATCGTTTGTATTAGATCACAAGGAAGGGTATCAAAAATAGAGGCGATAGTTTTGAAACAACAACCAGCAGTGAAAAGTTTACTTCTAATGTAAACCAGACAGTCCAAAATAATTTGTGGTTTGTTTAATTCTTACCGTTCGTCCTGTGTTCTTTTGAGTAAGTTAAACCCATATAACATCCCCAGCTGGTTCTCATTTTCATTCTGGATCTTTAGTATGCTGAAAACTCTAGGCAGAGTTGGGGAGGGAGGGAGAGAGCCATTTTTGTAAATAGAAGTAAGAGCTTTATATGGTAGGTGCATTTGGGGGAAAACATGTTAATATATTAGAATAAATTACTCTTCTGTCTTTATCTCCTTATATTTGAGCAAACATCAATTACAGGCAGGCCATGTGAAAAGAATGCCTTTAAAATGCATGGCAAGTGTGCACCCACACAAAACCATTACTGTAACAAAACCAGCTGTGTGTAATAGAAAGCAAATGATTTATAGTGTTACTTAAGACACTACTTTATTTTACATTATCATAAAAAGAACAGAACCAAGAATTTGCATGACAAACACAAGGACCCAGCAACTTCCAAATCAATTTTTTTAAGGGGGGTGGGGAGGCGTATCTGTGCTTTAATAGGTATTAAGCAAAGAAGGTGGATTGTTAAGTATTAAAACAGTATTTCCAGGGAGTTTAGCTGCTGGATGAAATCCCAACTGATCTAATGAAAGTGAGGGAATATCAGCCGTCAGTTTGTAAAGACTCTGAGAATTTAACTTTGTCTCATTGAGGGTTTATTTACAGGTCATAGTTCATTAGAAACTCGTCAGCTGGAATCTCTTTCCTGTCTTCTGACGAGATACAAGGGTATCATGATGGACCAGGTTAATGAGAAAGAGCTCTGAGCTGCCTAGACTTCCCCTGTTGATCCCACCAAGCTCCACCCCTGTCCATAACTAAGAATCACACATCACTGATAGCTGGTAGTGAACTAGCCCTGCCTAGAAATGAAAGGGATCATGGGAATGCAATCTTTTGTAAGCAATTACTCCATTTCCCCTTAATTCTTGAATACTGTGAGATGCCCTCACACTATAAGGAGACTAGTGGCACTGGTACCCTATTTGCTTATTTCTTTTTTGGTTTATATTTGGCACTTTACATACTGCCTTTTATCCATGCCCTCGGGGTGGGTGACAATATTTTTTAAAAAAACAATAAAATGGGATTAAACCATAATATCAATATAAATACCTAGAGCCAACGCATGCAGCGTAAAATTATTCTAAAACAGCATTCAGTCCTAAGAAAAACGATTTGTCTCTTAGAAAGCCTGGAAGGTTAAAAAGGTATTTTACCTGGGGCAGAAAATATTTCAACCTAGGCACCAAGGTAGGTGTGTATGTGTGTGTGTGTGAGAGAGAGAGCTCTCATACACACATTTCTGCCTTAACAACAAGCCATCAAGATTGCTGAACTAGTCATTTACAACCTGAAGCTTTTTGGTGTTTGACCTGCAATGAGAACAAAATACAGATGGGGGGGTCAGAATGCCTAAATTTAAAGTACTACAAGGCTGAAGTAAATCATAGGACGAACTATCCAGAATAGTACTAAAAATATTATAGCTTTTTGTTAATGATGCACAAAGTGTCTGTCTGTCTGAATTTGGGGCTTCCTTCTGAATAAACAATATGTCACATTGTTACTCCCCCCTTTTCTTTATAAGAATATTTAAAAACAGCTACCCCATAAGAAAAATATAACAGCATACAATCAAATCATCAAAACATAAATTTATGATTTTTGTAAGAATAACATACAAAACAAGTGACTAATAGTGAATCAAATTCTCTAACAGAAACATTTGTGAAACACAAATGTTTTCAGCAGGAAACAAAATATCAAAATTGTAGATCCCTGCCTGGTTCCAGTAGAAACACTGTTCCAAAATCCTGGTGTCACACAGTTCACAGAGAAACTAAACAATCATGAGTTAATGGTGAGACAAGCAAGAGGGCTTATCCAGATGATCACTGTGATCTAGGTGGTAATTTAGATAATCTGGTCTAAGGCTGTCCGAAACTTTATACGCTAAAAGTTATTCAAATTTTATTATTCCATTGTGCTCATTCTACATATCATTATAAAACAACTGCATTTCGAAACAAGGCAAAATCAATGCACATCAACACAGAAGCTATATGAAGACATTATAGAAGAGTTTGGATTTGATAATCTGCAAACCTGTGCCCACATTTTCCGGGAGTAAGCCCCATTGAAAACAGGTCTTATTACAGTATTTATAAACTTCTGATCCTACACATCCAAAGGATTTCACTTTGAGTGTTGAAATATACTCGGAGTCGAGAGTGAATTTCATGCTCTTTATTCAGCTCATAGTCATCAAGGAGAAGAATGATGCCCTTTTCCCAAAACCATCTGCTTATATACATTATTTACACAATGGGCTTTGTGTGATTGGCTACTTCCGGGCTACAACTGTGAGCCAATCAGTTTGCGGATTCACTTCTGCCAGCCGCCTGATTGGCTGCTCCTGCAGGCCAATCAGGTTGCGGATTCACTTCCACCTGGAGTTGGATTGGGTGGCTCCTGCGGACCAATCAGACTGCTGATTCTGGATCCTATTGTTCTATGATTCAGCTCAGTACATAACAAGTGTGCAGAGCTATCAATGGTAATATTTTTAATTAAATTTTAACTCAAGCATCTATTAGTTTCTCCAAAGGAAACATATATATTACCCAATATAATACCTTACTGTAAATAAAATACGACAAACAGCCAACATGGTGTTTCCTGCTTGGCAGGGGGTTGGACTGGACAGCCCTTGTGGTCTCTTCCAACTCTATGATTCTATGATTCTGTGAACACTTCCAGCACTCTGTCCCTGCCCCAAACACCTCAATTGGGAGTTTTCTATTGGGGGGATACCCCACTGGCAATTCTTTACTATACAGTGGAACCTCAGTTTATGAACACCTCGGTTTATGAATTTTCGGTTTATGAACGCTGCGGACCCATCTGGAACGGATTAATTCATTTTCCATTACTTTCAATGGGAAAGTTCGCTTCAGTTTATGAACGCTTCAGTTTATGAACAGACTTCCGGAACCAATTACACCCATGCTTCAGTTTATGAACACTTCAGTTTAAGTACTCCGCGGACCCGTCTGGAACGGATTAATCCACTTTCCATTACTTTCAATGGGAAAGTTCGCTTCAGTTTATGAACGCTTCAGTTTAAGTACTCCGTGGACTGTCTGGAACAGATTAATCCACTTTCCATTACTTTCAATGGGAAAGTTCGCTTCAGTTTATGAACGCTTCAGTTTATGAACAGACTTCCAGAACCAATTGTGTTCATAAACCGAGGTACCACTGTACTGGCAATTCTTTACTACCCAGGTGGCGCTGTGGGCTAAACCACTGAGCCTAGGACTTGCTGATCAGAAGGTCGGCGGTTCGAATCCCTGTGATGGGGTGAGCTCCCGTTGCTTGGTCCCAGCTCCTGCCAACCTAGCAGTTCGAAAGCACATCAAAATGCAAGTAGATAAATAGGAACCGCTATAGCGAGAAGGTAAACGGTGTTTCCATGTGCTGCTCTGGTTTGCCAGAAGCGGCTTTGTCATCCTGGCCACATGACCTGGAAGCTGTACACCGGCTCCCTCGGCCAATAATGCGAGATGAGCGCGCAACCCCAGAGTCTGTCACGACTGGACCTAATGGTCAGGGGTCCCTTTACCTTTACCTTACTGCAGTTATCCCCTTCCATCATCACAATTTCTCTCCAGGCCTGCCCACTCCCAGCACTAGGAGTGCAGCCTTACTCACAAGGAAGTGCTCATAGCATTGCAACCTTGGACTAAATTTCCAAGGCAAGCAATTAAGGTGTTAAAAAAAAATTCTGTGCCATGCTGACAAAAAAAGAGTCATCATTAGGCACTTTAAGCAAAAGGAATGCTTTGACTAGACATTTTCCTTGTTTCTTAACATTCTTGGTCCAATTCAGCTGGACTATTTCAGTTGGATAAACATAAGAGTAATTTGGGTTGGGTGTAAGGATACATCTCTGACACTTATAGTTACAGAAAACTATTAAGTCTAGCTATTCACTTAATTAAAGAATAATGCTTTAAGGACTGGAATGTCATCAACAGGGGACAGCCACATGGGAAAGTTCAGATTGTATCTCTCACTCGGGCTAGGATTTGTATCTCCCCTTTCTAATTGTTGCAATAAAATTATTATTACTCTATTTTGCAGTCACCTCACGTATTTGTAAAAGTCAAGGTGGATGTTGGATGGAAGAATCTGACAAAACGTGTTATTAGAAGTAGACCAGATACATAGATGTCTGCTTCTGGGACAAGGCAGTTGCCGGTGGAGTGTAACCAGGATTTGGCATGCGGGTGTTTAGAAGAGCAGCTCTCAAATTCACCCCAACAAATTAAGTATAGAACTCTTTTAAGAAAGAAAAAAGTGAATTCTAATGCTCTTTTCCTCCAACTGCAAGAAGCAGTGTCTCTTTTGTATCCATTGTAAAATGACTCTTCAGGCTATGCAACCTTCCTTTCTGCCAAACACAAGGCCCTCAACAAATGGTATCAGGATGCAGTGGTAGTCACCAGGATCCTGAACCAGTTGATTAGTTACTTGGGTGAAGCAGCGCCCATTTAATTTAGGCTGATTTTAGCCATACGAGGAAACCAATAAGGTATGAATTGAACCTAGACCCATTTTCAAGTTCCAAACTAGGCCAGCAAGAGCTAATGGATTTCTAATACTAAATTAAAGGTAAAGGGGCCCTTGACCATCGGGTCCAGTCGTGTCCGACTCTGGGGTTGCAGCGCTCATCTCGCTCTATAGGCTGGGGGAGCCAGCGTTTGTCCGCAGACAACTTCCGGGTCATGTGGCCAGCCTGACAAAGCTGCTGCTGGAGAACCAGAGCAGTGCACGGAAACGCGGTTTACCTTCCAAAGGTACCCGCCAGAGCGGTCCCTATTTATCTACTTGCACTTTGATGTGCTTTCGAACTGCTAGGTGGGCAGGAGCTGGGACCGAGCAACGGGCGGTCACCCCATTGCAGGGATTCGAACCTCTGACCTTCTGATCAGCAAGCCCTAGACTCTGTGGTTTAACCCACAGCGCCACCTGGGTCCCTATATACTAAATTACGATCCTTCAAACTTCATATACCAATCAAAGGCCAGATTCCCCTGGCCCAAATCCATATTAACTCCAACACTGATTTTCAATAGAAGTTCCTCAGAATTTATAATAATGCAAATGACATGAAGATTTGGCCCTAATGTAGCAATTTATTGGCCTCAGGCCTCAATTAGAGTTTCCCAGTTCAATCTCCAACTAATCTGACTAAAGCTAATTTGTATTCATATGACGAGGACATATCCAAGACTCGTTTCCAATATTCTTCTAACACTTGTGAGTGCCAAAGTAAATTCAGACAATTCCCACGGCCCTTGCAATCATTTTTGATTTGGGGGTCAAAAAGAAGATGCTCAACAAGCTATTTGGAATGAGTGAAACACTGAATCATTCTTATCTTGGCAAAGAATGGGATAGTACTTGCATCTAGCCAGACCACAGCAGACATTTTATTTACAAATTCAAGAACCATTTTTTTTCCACCACATACTACATTGGAATTTTTCTCTTCCAATTGTTACAGTATGTGGGGCGGGGGGGGGGGGCAGGGAGGGATTCCTCAGATTATCTGGAATCGCACCACGGTCCAAACGTGCTCTCTTTGTACCCATCCAATTCATTTAGATTCAGCAATGTTCTCAATGATTTCATCATTCAACATTTGTATGACTCTGTTTCACTCCCCAACATTCCAAAACTGAAAATAGGGTTGAGTACGTTATATTTGATCCTTGTTTTCAGAGCCAGGATCACTACATCAGTGCACTTAATCCTCCAGCAATATGTGACAGAGTGTGTCACAGGATCATACATGGTATTCTCGAATGCACGATGCCAGCTTAAAAACTGTTGCAGGTTCAGCTGAACTGATGTTTAACTTGGCCCTCTAAGATACAGTATTTAATTGTTTTTCAAAAAAGTAAGAGTGACAAGACATTATGCAATGGATCTATGTATAGAAGAGTAGCAACTCAGAACACATTCAGTAACATTTGCTATTGGGATGGGCAGTTGTGTAGTGGAATGGAATGGAAGGAAAACAAGTCTATACTTTTGTCCATACACATACACACACAGCCTAACTTAAATAAATAAAAGAACACACACCCTGAGCTCCTCATAAGACAAAAAGAAGGATGGTAATTTACTAGAGACAGGTGTTGGAAAAAATGGACGGTGTCTAACAGAAACAGTTGGAATATATATTCTTATTATTTTATAGTGTTTGGTTTTGTTGGGGTTCAGGAGGTAAGCAACGCATAGCCAGGCCTTCAAATGCAACCTTTCTTTCCCAGCAGTTAGAACAAGGAGAGAACTACAGGAGCCCAAGCAAGCCAAAAACACACTAACTTACTCTATTAGCTGACACTTCTTCTTCTTCTTTGGCAATCACTCGTAGCCGAGTAAGATTGTCTTCCACAAACACAGTTTTAACAATGGGTCCATAAGTGACTGTGGAGGCCAATTCTGGATCCACACGACCTTCTACAGTGGGGACATTGGTTTCCAGGCGGGAGTTGATCACGGTGTGGATTTGCCAAACGTGCCTTCCTCTTAGCACGTTTCTCCCTTGCGTCCTAAGATCGAGTTTCTTCAAAGCCCATGGCACCTTTGGTAAAGGCTGTTCTCCAATTGGAGCGCTCGCAGGCCAGTGTTTCCCAGTTGTCACTGTTTATACTGTACTTAGTATTATTAGCTGACACAACAGTATCCTTGCCTACATACCTAATGTGTATATTCTCCATTTTTGAGCAACTACACCACAAGAGTTCTTATTACTATTTGAAATAATTATTAGAAATATTAAGATCTAGAATTCTGTGAAATCAATCAAATAATAGCAAATGAATTCGGAACTGGCTCATTCACTTCTTGCGAAGCTTCTACGTAAAACTGGTTTGTTGTTTTTAAGGAATCAGCATGCTAGGTCTGCTGAAAACTTAAGATGTTTCTTACACCTGTGAATTTCTGCTTGTGTCTTCCTACTCCTCTGACTCCCATCTCATTAGCTGGAGTTGAGATGTAGGTTTGGAGCTGCACTGCGATGTTTTCTCTCCTTCTGACTCATGTGTCGCTCTGCCCCCTCAGCTTGCACTCACACAGGCGCAACATCAAAGGCAGGCCTGAACCTCTGTCTGTTACCATACTGTGTTAAAGGATGTGTGGTCATTCTGCTTTTGCTCATGCAGTGTTACTAGTATTTCAAAATTGTCCATAAAGGGGAAGTCACTCCCCCCATCACTGCTTGTGCTAATAGAACAACTGCCACAGTGCCTGTGGCGCGACTTGAACTCGTGGAGAGACTTAGAATCTGGCAAAACGTGAGCATGCCTGGGAGGAACTGGAAGAGCACACAGCTCAGAAGCCTTGCAGCAATTTCCAATACAGTGTGATTCATCTGAACAGTTGCTGCTGGACCAAACTCTGCTTATGCAAAGCTGTAAATGCAAGAAAGCTGTTGTACTATTAAGGCCAGTCACTGAATAGTAATTACTGAAGGGCCACTGGGTAAATTAGTATCTCAGCTGAGCCCAGTCTGCTGGATTCAACTGGTTAGGTTGTACTAGAGAGGTAGGGCTACTTTGTTGTTGTTTGGTCGTTTAGTCGTGTCCGACTCTTTGTGACCCCATGGACCAGAGCACGCCAGGCACTCCTGTCTTCCACTGCCTCCCGCAGTTTGGTCAGACTCATGTTCGTAGCTTCGAGAACACTGTCCAACCATCTCATCCTCTGTCGCCCCCTGTTTATAGTGGTCCTCATAAACATCCTAAATCTGTAAAACTGAATCCATTCATGGTAATCTAGTTCAGTTGTATCTAAAGATTCATCATTTGATCTATAACCTTACCTTTCAAAGGTAATGTTGGTAAATTGTGAAGAAGGGAACCCTTGCAAGGATCTTAAATCCCTGGACCTTCATCCTGTTGTTTAAGGTTCTTTGTTGCCACCAGCTTATCACTTAACAATTCTGCAGGCTATTGATGTGGATTTGCACACAGTTGGGATGAGTAAATCCCATTACTTCACGAAATTGTGCTCAGGAACATTGCTAGGAAGATGTGCTTGTTGTTGTCCTTGCACACATTTTCAAGTCCAATGCAGCAAACCAGCAACCCCCAAAACATAAACATAGGGCTGGTTTTATAGAAGTCAATGGATTTTTCCACGTGAAGTGATTTCAGGATTGCAAAAATAGTAGTCTTGTTAATATGAAGATACTCCTGTATGCCTAAATAAGCTGAGTTTGTATGGAGACAGATATGTAAATGCATATGTTTGTGCTCTGGGGACACACACACACACATCGTTAAGTAAATTGAACCATTGCTGGTTTAGAGAGATTAACAGATGGCTTGAATGTCTTTTGATTGTGCCCATATTGGGGGCAGGGGAAACCCACTCACACTGAAGTTATTGGATATCTCCAATGCAAACGCTTCAATGGCAGCTGAATCAAGTCTTGGAGTTGATGTGCCAGGAATTGCCTTCTCCTACAAACTGGAGCCCCTTTGAAAATCATAATGAGCTCCAGACATGGAGAAAAAATCCTGAAAAATCATGATCTTTGAGCTGAGTGAGGCTGCTTTCAAACCAATTTAATTTCTCATAGGGTGTATATATGTTCAGAATCATACTTTGTGTCTTTATTCCCACGTGTGCAGATAAAAATTACTGATGAAAATATTTACCCACTAATTCATACATGTCAAATTATTTTGGTGGATACAGTATTTCCTTATTCCAAGTTTTCTCCATAGAGGAAATATGTATTATTATTTTTCATTCATTAGATAATTTCCCTAACTGGATGCCAAGAATACATTTTAATCTGGGATGTATTGCTTGTGAATGTGAAACAGGAAGATAAAGAGAATCATTTTCTTGTTGGATGTTAAATCTAGTTAATGTTGATTTTACATCTCAGTTGTAGACACATGGCATACAATTAATTAATCAATTAATCGATAAGGCATCCTCGAACATTTGTTGATGGAAACAGAAAAACAGAGCTATTGGTTGAGCCATATGTAGCTTATCTTCAGGCAAAAATAATCAACATGAAAAATAAACAGTAAGAAAAACTAAGTCTAAAAGTCCTCCTTATTCAAAATAAGTGGGTATAGGATTGGAATACTTGCATATTAGTGTGCTGTCAATTTAATTAATTGATAGTTCTTTTAAAGATAGGGCTATTTTTTCATCTTCATTTTAGGTTGGTTAAAGGTAGTTTACTACATTAGTCTGTTTTGTTTATTGAGAAAAATATAGTCAAATTCTTGCATTTTCATTTTGAAAGTATCAAAATAGTACCACCTTGATTTTCAAGGATTAAATCCATCAAGCAAGATCTATTTGTTTCAGCTGGAATTGTCCTTACTTTTGTGTAATCCTATTGTGTATTCCAATCCTATACCCACTTATTTAGAAATTATTATGCCACAAAAGTGTTTGGTGATTTTTACTGATGAATTCCACACATACCAGATTGTGTATGATTTAAAGTGTCACTTCTATTGTTTGATCTGTGGAACCAAACTGAGGTACAGTGAGTCCATGGTTTTACAATCAAAAATGCTTATTTTATGGAATAGCTTTGAGGAATAGCACCATTGCTTTAAGAGGCAATATCATAGTAAACAAGGTATGGTTTTGGACATAGTTAGGCTGCTGAAAAAGACCTGAGAGGCAGTAAAGGGGAGACAAACACTGATGTATTATTTTGTTCATTGCAGATCAATGTTGTTCAGCATTGGGTCCCATCATCTCTGAAATTTGGCGAGGCTGGCTGGGATGATAGGGGTGGTAGTCCAACAACACCTGGGAACCCAAAGTTGAAGAAAAATCAACCTTGAAAAGAAATGCAATAGTTTAAATATTATGCCTTCACTTTAACACAGCAGAATTACTTCTCCAACGATAGTGCCTGCTGTGACATCACATGCATTAAGGAAAAACAAAGTATGTTTCTTCTTCTTCAATGCTGTTGCTTTTACACAGATACACACAGTTTTAATTCAATAATACATTTAAATGAAATAGGCCAGATTAGTCAACTATGTTTTAGTCAGGTGACATTCCTGTTTTCTGTACTATGTCATACCAGCCTCTCTATACCCTGACACGCATTAGCAGGCTTTATTATTCTATTCTGTGTTATGGACTGCCATTCCATGGTCATACTGTTCCAGAAAATGTAATTCCGTTTCTGTGCCTAACATTAAGAAGTTAAGATTATGCCACCAACATCTCACTCCTAGCAGCACTTTTATCCCAGAATAATCCCTGTAATACACAGTACCAATCATTCAAAGTTTTGGAGCTCAGCTTGAATCCCCTCTTTTCAGGTGCTGAGAAAGGCAGAGAGAAAGGAGTATGCAGCAACCATAATATGGTACAAATGCTACTATCATTAAAACTTGTGGACTTGCATAGTTTGGGGAAATTATAAAACACTAAAACTAGTTTTTCTCTGAATTTATCATTCTTAATTGCTGTTATTCCATTTGTGGAATTATTGTGGCACTATAATTCTGCTTCAGAACAGTACATTAATTCCACTTTTTTCATGTATAATAATCGTTCTGCTTTGTGCTGTTTTCCTACTTTGGGGATCTTTTACTTCATTGTTCTTGTGGTCATTCCACTATGGTCACTGCATATCAATTGTGACCATTCCCTAAAATTCCTCTTTGGAGTTTCTCCACCTTTCAACTCACGTTTGGCTCTCATTTTTACTGTAGTTTCTCAGGCCATCATGACCCATAAAAATGTAATTTTTAATCTATGGGCAATTAAGAGTTTCTTTGGCACTGAAGGAGATAATTAAATAAGTTTTACTCTGGGTAGATGCACTGAAATTAAAGGATCTAACTTACGTCATGTTATTTTCAATGGATCCACTCTGAGTAAAATTTAGCAGAACACCACCCAGCTCTATTGTGGCAGAAAACAGGTCATGTTTTTAACATACTGAATAATGAGTGTTAAAACAAATTTGTTCACACACAAGGCAGACCAATAGAAATCAATAGTATTTTAAGACCTTTAGTTTCAGTGGACCTATTCTCATCATGACTAGCTTTAACCATCACCCATTGACTTCAACCACTAGGGTTGATTATGTGCGAATCAAAGCTCAAAATTGTGTGAGTACTGTGCCAGCACTAATAGCATTCTGTGCTTGCTAAGTTTCATGTTATTTTGAAACTACCGACATGTTCTGCCTTTTGTACACCTGCTATTTCCAACGTTCTACGTTTTGCTATTCTGGGATGTTTGTTGTGTAGTAAGCCGCTTTGGGCACAGAGCTGGCCGCGGGATAGCGGCATATAAGTACAAAACCGATCAGCTCGAAAGGACCAGACACCCATCGGGAGGCTTCCCGCGTCTGTCCCACCGTCCGATGGCGGTGCTAAGAAAAAAGACCCCACTCTGGGTACATAGAGACGCAAGACCGATCTCTCAGTCCTGGGATGAGCGCTGACTTTAAACGCCACACCAGACGCGCGCAAAGAGATGTCCTACAAAGGGTGCGCGCACCCAATCTCGGCGCACCGGTGCCTGGGGGGGGGGGAATGTTCCGCTTGCCGGGGAGCCCCGTTCTTTTTCCTCTGTATGCCTTGAGAAAGGATTTTTTTTAATTGGGGGGGGGAATAAATAAATAAAAGCACCCCCACCCCCGCGCGCGGACTGAGGCAGCTGCGATCTGGGCAGGGCAAAGCGGGAGTAGCGAGGAGAGGCGCGGCGGTGGCGGCGGCGGTGTGAACCCTGCCCTCCGCCCTCTGACCGCCCAGGGAAAGAGGCGGTGCTGCTGCTCGTCCTCTCCCACTCAGCGGCGCCGGCTCAAGGCAACAATGGGGAAGGCGGAAGTGGCGGCTTCGGCCCGGCGGCCTCGCAGCCTCTGCCCAGGGGAGGCGGCCGGGCAACGCTGAGGGGCCGGCGGGGCGTCTTTCCCTCTCGCTCCGCAGGCCCAGCGGTAGGACGCGCCGCTGCTTCGCCCCAAGCAACGCCTCCGTGGGCTGGAAACGGCGGCTTTGCTTCTCCCTCTGCCCCGGCTAGGCACCCCCAGCCGCTTCAGTGAGGGGTGGGGAGGCATTAGGGAACCGAAGCGAGGAGACAAGCCTGGCGCAGCCTCGCCCGGGCGGGCGCAGGTTTCCCTCAGCCGCAGCCCCCTTTGCCCACCTCCAAATGGTTTTTTTAAAATGCCGCTCTCTTGGGGTTTCCCCGCCCCACTCCTAGGGCGCTGGGTTCGTCCCCGAGGCTGTGGGGGAAGCGCAGAGGGTGTTTGCTAGGGAGTGAGGCAGAGAGAGAGAAGTTTCCCTTGGGGACTTTCTCCCTGCTTCTTTAAATCCTGCAGTGCTGGTTTCTGCCCTCTCCACCCCGCCACTTTTAAAAAAGCGAAGGGGGTAGCAGGTGGAAATCCCGCTCGCTGAGCAGTGGGCTTAAGATATAAGCTGTGTCCTGAACACAAGTGCAGGGAAACAGGGCTGATGCTAGAAAGAGAGGGGCAGGGAAGCAGTGCAAATGAATACGGAGGGCATAATCGAAGCTAGAATCTTGCCCCACTTGTTGTTAGGAAGCTGACCAAGGAGCAGTTGAGACCCTTGTGCCTGTATGTCATCAAAGGTCTGTCAGCCTAAACTGAGCTGCCTTAGTATGAAGTGTACCTGCCTATAGAACAGGTTACCTGCATCGCTGTTGCTGCTTAAAAAACCCCAACCCCCCCACCTGCTCCACCCCACTGACAGTATGTTGGCTGAACAAGCCCAGAAGTGGTTCCCAACTCACGTGCAGGTCACAGTCCTGCAGGCCAGAGACCTGAAGCCGAAGGGCAAAAGTGGCACTAATGATACATACACAATCATACAGTTGGGAAAGGAGAAATACTCCACCTCCGTGGCAGAGAAGACCCTGGATCCTATATGGAAAGAAGAGGCCTCCTTTGAGTTGCCCGGATTGCTGATGGAAGGGAATCCTGAGAAATACATCCTCTGCCTGATAGTGATGCACAGGTCACTTGTTGGGCTTGATAAATTTCTGGGACAAGTGGCGATAGATCTGAATGATATCTTTGAGGACAAGCTAAGAAGGAAAACTGAGTAAGTGTTATTTTCTTACATATGCTGGGAACATATATTTTTTTTTGCTTTAAGGGTTACCCATATGCTCCAAAAGCCAGTTTATATGCAGAGCAGTATTAATAGGTGTATGGCTGTATTATCATTTTGTGCTTACCAGTGAGCACCTAGCCTTTCAAGATTTTGAAACTTATACATGCACACTTCATTACTGATGTGTGGTCATACATAGTAATTATTCCCAAATGGTAGGCAGGGTCTCATCTGTCAGTTGGGGGCTGAGGATCACTAGCCTGCCAACAGAAAGTATTTGGACGATGCAGAACAAGCTGTGCAGGAGTTTCACTTTGGATGAAACCAAAATGCAGAAGAAAGAAAATCCCACTGGTATACCTCCATACTATGAAGTTTGCTATTTTGGGAATAGCCATTTGAAAGAAATGGTTTATTTTTTAAAATACTGTACACCATTTTGGCCTACTCTGTTTTGTAGGTTCTCTCTGTCTTCTGTTCTTTTTCACTCATACATTTGGTTGTTCTTCTGTTATTCCACAACACATGAATGTCTGAACAGTTACATGCTTCAGTACTGTGCTCTTTTACATTATCCCTTAGGACAATAATCAGATTGTTCCCAATGAAGCCTTTAGTATTGTAATTTGTAATGGCAGACACAATATGAGCATATGGTATCTACTTGTGTTGGTCATACAGCTTTTGGTTTATTGGGATGCTATAACATCTCAGAATAACTAGTTTTCCTAGTTAACCCTTGGTTCCAAACTTGGAAGTCTTACTATTTCAGGGGGGGGGGTTGCACTTAACTGTTGCTAATAGATATCTGTCCCCATAATGCTGTCATATGTTTAACATCTCCCTCATTCATGTGTTACATCTTATAAAACAGCACATATATATAATTTATTATTTAACTGGCAGTGAATTGTGTCTAAGACTCTTAACTGCAATGCTGTTTGTTGTAGGATAGAGTTCTGGGCCTTGAGCATTGCAAGAGAAACATAAAGGTTTCATAATGTTTACTATTCAATTTTAACGCTATGTCAAAATAGAATGTCTGCTTGAAATATCCACCACTTCAAATTCTAAGATAAAATAAGGTAAAATGGTCATTAAAAAGTTTCTTATTCACAGATCACTGCTAAAAATAGTTAATGGAAGACTAATGGAATGATATAATGAAGAAATCATGAAATGTCATTTGTAATAAGTCAAACTGAAATGTTTCTGAAATCCAAATGAATTCATTACAGGGAAGTGATTCACTGATTGCAATATCATCAGATCCATTGTATTAGGGTTGCCAATCATCTGTAATTTCCTGGACATTGCTGGGATTTGGCCATCGGAATCAGTATCTGAACATATACAGTATATGGCAACCCATGTTGGGTAGAATTTCCTTAAAAACAGCTTAAAAGCTTCTTCTTTTTTTGAGATCTTGTGTGTGTGTGTGGGGGGGGGGGAGTTCAACAATTCTGCCAATAGAACTCAACAACTTTTGTGTCTGGATTGTCACTTTTTGTGGCAACCTTACATTTTATAAACATGCTGAAATAAACTGACAAGTAAAGCTTGACTGTGATCAGGTCCCCTCCCTGCTGGTCTCTCAGAACCCACAAAGGTATGAAGAGGGTGGAACAGAGACAGACTAGACATTGGTACAGTGTCTCAGATTGCTTAGGAAGGACCTGGGAGAGGAAGAACCTTAGGGAGCTGTGGACCTTGAGTTGCAATTGCCCCATTGGGGCAAGAACTGCTGGGAAGAGTTACTGTGCTCAATAGGCCTGAGCTGTTTTGTTTCCTTGAGTAAAAAATTAACTCCATTGACACCAAAATTAAAAAATTCCTTCCAGCAGCACCTTAAAGACCAACTAAGTTTTTTATTTTCGTATGAGCTTTCGTGTGCATGCACACTTCTTCATTGACACCTTGTGAGTTATTGCTGACTGGTTCCTGACTCCCGCCTTGACACTTGAGCTCCTTGGAGAAAAAGTGGGATAGAAATGTCTAAAAATTTCCAGGCTGTGCGCATGTGCACGATCACACACATATAGGTTGTGTCTAAAACAGGAATTGCCTATATATTTATAATTTGCATTTTTATTCTGCTTGTCTTGTAGCAGCCCTGTTTAGGGAAGTTTTTAATGTTTGATATTTTATTCTGTTTTAAATTTCTTGGGAGCTGCCCAGAGTGGCTGGGGAAACCCAGCCGGATGGGTGGGATATAAATAATAAATTGTTGTTGTTGTTGTTGTTGTTGTTGTTGTTGTTGTTGTTGTTGTATGTAAACCTCTTCAGTGTAAATTCCAATCTTGCAACTTCTGTAGTGCATTCCTGTGCACTTGCATTTGAAAGTAGTTTTCATTGAGATCAATGGAACTTACTCTGAGGCAGCGCTATGTAGTGGCAGGAGGGAAAGTGATTCAGGAGATGAACCCCAATGTGACACAAGAGAGCAGGGCTGTCAGGGGCCATGCTGTGTCTCTGCAGCTACAAAATTGATTCCATGCCCTCACCTTGGACACCCTCCCTCTGGAGGTGATGGACTCTTTCCTTCATTAGAGGCTTTTAAACAGAGTTGGGTGGCCATCTGTCACATAGGCTTTAGTTGAGATTCCTGCATTTGCCATGCAATAAACAATATTTTGTTGTTGGAGAAAGGTGATGCTCCTCTGCCTACCTCTATACTCCCCACATTGCAGTTTGGAGTTCCGTTTGTTCCACGATTGCATCAGTGTTAGGAGTATCTCTTGGCTAGTATCTGTGCCATCATTTGAAACCATTCACAAGCTGTTCTTCCATTTCTTGCCTTAATGAGTATGCCATTAAGAAATACCTTTAATAAAGTGTTTTCAAATTATTATTTGCTCTTGGTGGTTGAATACTCCCCATGGTACTACAGTCAGACACTATTTCTTTCTGTTAAACCCCCCCCCCCCAATTTCAAACATAATGAAAATCCAGCAAGGCTACTTGTCACCTTCTCATACAGTGCCCATCCAAGAAGTTCCACTTTCTAGTGCTGAAGCACACATAGCATGCAAAATAACAAAAAGGGATGGAGGGGGAAAAAGAATGAAAAAGCAGTCTGTTCTCTTTTCAGTAAGGCCATGTCTCCTGTTCGTTGTGTTGGGACAAAATATTAGCCACAAACTTCTGCTTCTTGCATATTGGCTTTTACATTTGTGTAAGATGTACACATAGAACACTTAGAAGCCATGTGTACATGCGTACACATGTACACATAGAAGCCAGTGTCTGTTGGCCCAAACTTCAATGCATATTGCTTGATATTGTGGTGTACAGTTTCCACAGTTCTAATCTACTGAACAGTGGTACCTCTACTTACGAATAACTCTACTTACAAATTTTTCTACTTACGAATGGAGCTCCGTCCGCCATCTTGGATGCAGTTTAGATAGGATTTTTTCTACTTACGTGTTTACATAGGGTTGCTTTGACTTACGAATTTTTTTCTCCCAATGCATTCCTATGGGATTTGACTTACAATTTTTTTCGACTTACAAATGTGCGTTCGGAACGCATTAAATTCGTAAGTAGAGGTACCACTGTATATGTTTGAGACTCTGCTTGAGTAAGCTTCCTATGCAAATGTGAAATCCAGTGCTCTGGAGTGTGTATGGCAGTGCAATCTTGACCCATGACTATGCGTATTTTAGGGACTTCAGCATATGGGCTTTAGTTAGTGTTAGTTAGCTAGAGTTAGTGTTACTAACTCAAGATCTGGACTACTCTTGCTGTAGCATTGAAAATAGGGGTGGGATCATGTTGTTTTTAACTGCTATTTGGAATGTCTGGTTCTGACTTTTGTAACATGGAAAGGGCTATGAGTTGGCCCAGAAGTCTACCTATAGACATATCCATTTTCAGTCTGCATATTGCTGTTTACAAGAACTATAGCTTCAGTAAGGTACTACTGAAATTGAATATTCTGTATGTAGTGATTTCGGAACTGTGAGATAGGACAAAATAATAGTGTGACATTACTATCACGAATGCACTGCAGAGATGGAAGATGCTCTTTGTTCAGAGGTGGAAAAATTAGAGAAATGTTATCACTGTGATGTTTAGAAACTTGCCAGCACAACTGGGAGGCAGGTAGCCTATTGCTTTTTCAAATGGTATATGGCTGAATTGTGTATGTGTTGCCTGAAAAAAAAACCACAATTATGGAAATACAGAGTAAAATTTCAGTTTTTTAAATTAAAATTAAGGACGCACAGCTGTGACCCTATGGTTTTAAAACAAAAGTTGATATCTAACAATATAATTTTGATTTCTTTCAAAACTGGTGATAAATACAAATTTTATTAAATAGTGGTTTTTTGCTTTCAGATGCATTTAGCAGACCTGGAGCATTATATCCAAAGTCACTTTTTAAAGTTGATGTAACCTGAACATTGCTTAGTTTGTGGGTAAATGAGATCCACATATTTGATGAAGTGTCTTTATTGGTAATATTTCTAGTTTTTAATATATTTAATAGCTTCCTCCTTCCAACGCAGCTGTACATATGGTTCTCCAAGAGACAGACTTCAGAGTCACTAGAGTATTACAAAAAAAGATATTTAATATTCTGCACAATGCTGAACCTTGTCAGCAATTCCCCCATGTGTGTTTTTTCTTGTAAGAAAAATGAAGGCTACCAGCTGATCTAGAATTTCTAGGAAAGCTTCAGCGCATGCAACATGTGGGGCTTTCTTTCTTTTAACAGAGAGAAGTGTGTATGCCAACCCATAGTGACTTTAACCATGTACTGTACTAAGCCACAAACTAATAGCCTGCTGCACGTAACACTTTTTAAGTTGCTGGTGGTTGCACCTTAAAACAAACATATGCCTTTAAAATAAAGGCAGTGAAGTTTCCTGAAGCAGTGGTGTTATGAGAGGGCCTCTGTCGTATATTTTAATATCTTCATTCTGGCACAAGATATAAGAAACTAAAACAATAGCTAATATAGCTTAGCACATAAATATTTTTATTCCAGAAAGGCTCTCCCTTTCATGAGTGTGAAAAATCATTAGCTTTTTAAAGAAAAAGAATAAGGGGTTATTGGAACGGCTAGTTGGGATTTGGAGCAGGTGGTGGTCTTCAAGGCTTTATTTACAGTCCTAGTTTTGTTATACCAAGAACACCCGAGCTATTCATATTGCCTCTTTCATGATTAGAAATTGAGCATGGCAATATGTGCTGGCGTAAGGCCTATTTGCTAGTTACTTCCTGGGGAGAAATCGTAACCTGCTGCAGGGCTTGGGCGAACTCATTCTTATCACTCTTCTTGTCAAGAAAGTTAAGGAATGAATAAGGCTGTACCACATTTGCTAGGTGATTGGGGTGATGCTTCATTCAGTCCATTCCCAGAAAGAATGGGATTTTTTTTGTTTTGTTTTTACAGCAATCTAAGAGATAAGATATCTCATTTGAATAGCAAGTGGCACAGCCTGGTTCATATTATACCCGGTTGGCATTTCTCACTGGAAAGCAATTTGTATTTGTTTTGGATCAGTATCACAGCAGGAGTAAACAAAAGCATTGAACTATTGTACTTTTGAGGGCATTTGATATATTTTCTAATCCCTGTATTTGGGGAAACTCTTAAATCTCTGTAAGCATCAGGCAGAACAAATTTGGCAATCCTTGTGGTGAGATTCTGTGGCAGAGTCACCACTACTTCCTGAGCCCTGCCAATTCACTCCAGCAGGGATGGAGGTGCAGGGTGATTTTCGTTACCTTTTTTGCCCCGTTATTTTTTCTCTCCCCACCCCGCAAACTGTAGTCAGCGGGAGGGAATATACTATTCCATTTCTCGGGCTGGTGTATTTGAAGGCTTCTCTTTGGGGGGGGGGGATGTCAGGGGAAGAACTACTCAACAAAGGATCCGGTGGATCCTTGCCCACTCCTGACAAGCCCAGTTTTGGCATTCGGTGCAGCAGAACATCTGCGCCTGCTGAGCTTTCCACGAGTGCGTAGGGAGCGGGACTCCAGCGCTGCAAGTGCCGTCCTGCTGGCAGACTTCCCTCTCCATTAGCAAAGCAGCACTTGACATCACTTCCTACAGTCCCTCAGCTGGCCTTTGGCTGGCTTAAGGATCATTTCCTAAATTGAACTTTGATACTATCATTTATGTGTTGCATTAAAGGAAGCATTAATGGAAGATACATTAGTCTTAATCACTTTTGATTTTCACATTACTAATTAAGTTAATACACCAATTCAGATTTTTGTTCATAAAGTAACATTTCATCAAATTGTATCATAGAGCATTGTTGTTGGTTTTTTAAAAAAAAAATAAGTCTTAATTCTTTTTCGTACCTTTCCAAATACATGGCTCTGGACAAGTGAATTTTTGTTTTCTGTATTCATCTACATGGGGATCATTTTAACTGAATTTGGAGGAGGCTGAATGGTAGATCTCATGCTTTTCATGCAGAAGGTCCCAGTTTCAGTCCCTGGCATGTCCAGTTAAAAAAAAAGATCAAGTAGTAGGTAATGCAAATGCTGTTTATACAGTATATACCCATGTCTATATAGGGTAATGCTATGAACCCCCCCAAATTGCTGCCAGGCAGCATAGACCTTACTGGGCTAGGTAGACAGGTGATCTGACCTGCTTTAAGGCAGCTTTACTTAATATAAAATACATATATTTAAAACACCAGCCCAAATCTCTGATTGCAGGCAATTTTTATTTCTTGGATTATTTGTTCTTAACAGTTACATGATTTATCTGATAGGATTAAAGGGAGATAAAAAAGAAGCAGTTTAAATTTAAAAAGATTGATTCAATGTTATACAACTTACAATGTGTTGTTATCTTATCTTGAAGGTGGTTTAGCCTGGTGTCCAAACAAGGAAAGAGAACTAAAGACAGAGGAGAAATAAAGGTCAATATTCAGTTTATGAGGAACAATATGACAGCAAGTATGTTTGACCTTTCAATGAAGGACAAAACTAAATCTCCATTTGCTAAACTAAAGGACAAAATGAAGGGTCGGAAGACTGATGGAACATTTTTTGATACATCCTCTGCAATCATTCCAAGCAGTCACATACCAGAAACTAACACTGCAACTTCCCTTGGTGAAATACAGTTAAAATCTAAACCAAAAAAGCCTTTCCTGTTGGGACCTCAGCGACTATCTTCAGCTCATTCAATGTCCGATTTAACTGGGCCCCAGGTGACTTCGGAAAAAATTAAATCGGGCACAGTTGCCAATGCATACCTCTTCAGACGTCAGCTTGAATCTGTTGGTTCTGCGGATGAAAGTGGTAAGTGAAAATTGTTGATGCTGTTTGATGTAAGAAACTTCGACATACTCTTGCTCGTTGCTTCCAGCCTGTTATCTTTTCGCTCTTACTTTATAGAAATGTTTGGTTGCAAAAGCTCACAGAGCAGTGTATATTGACTACACTGTAAGGTAAAGGCAAATGGGGCACATCAGTAATGTACCAGCAGCAGTCCTGTTCAAGCAGCTTATCACCAAATATTAGGTGCAAAGGTTTCTGGCAACAGCTGACAGGTGGGTGATGCTTTTAGGAAAGCTTGAGAGATAAATAATTCCAGTCCCACTCAAGCTGCAGCATGCCATTCAGTTAAAAATGTTCAGGCTGATAAATAAAATATCATCAAAGAACAATACAATAAAACACAAAATACAAATACAATAAAACAATAATTACTGGCAGTATCAAAACATTAAAAGGAACCAACAGCGATACAACAAGATTAGTGACTGAAAAGCTTGGGGAAATCAAGAAACTTTAGAGCTCTGTCTGTTCCCAATTAAAGTTACATTCTGTTGATGTGATATAAGTTAGCTTGTTGGACCAGTGCAACACTAGATTATAATACTGTGTTGACCATTTGGCCCATTTTGCACATTTATCTGGTGATTCATTGAGTCTTAGGAGCTTGTTATAAGATTGTCCTCTAATTTCATAGCATAGTAAACATTAAGTAGATACTGAAGCTAATTGTAAATATATCAAGTGTAGTGTAATGGTTGGAACAGGGGTAATGAATCTTTTTTTTTTTAAGCCTGGTGGACCAGATCCTTATCTCGACCCCCCCCATCCCCAGTGTAGCTGTCATTATGATGCCATGTGATTAGTTGCCCCATCCACTCCCAAAGTTTGTTGTGCAGAGCTTCCCAAGCACTTATAATCCGATGGGGGGGGGGTTATGTTTTTGGGAAACCACAGCACAAGAGGCTTTGCTATTCCAGTAGCACCAAACATTTTGTGTTGAAACCACTGCTAAAATGGAGCTTCCCCATTCTTTTTTAGCAGGGGTTTCAGTGCAAATTGCTTGGTGCTATTGGAGCATGGTATACTTCCCACACCCATCAGCTAAACGTTAGAGTGTCAAGCCAGGATCGAGGAGTCCTGGATTCAAATTCCCACTCAACTGTCAATTCCTCAGGGAGATCTTGGTCCAGGCTGTGCTTTCTATTTTCTCCCTGTGTTCCTTGGAGGAAGTGTAGGAAATTAATAATCATAAAAACAACACACATTGTTTTGCCATTTAATTAAAAGCTAAAGTCAATTGTATCCACTTTTCTTTTAAACTATGACAGCATTCCAGAACCTTTTGTAGTGCATATAGAATTTTACAATAAATCTTTAATATTGAAACATTATTTCATTGGGGATACCAAGTATGTGCCCAAACCTCTTACTGAATCAATGGGACTTGGACATCCCTGTGTTTGGGTGGATCATGCCCTTAAAACAACAACAACAACAATATGACTGGTTATTGTAATAATGATCAATTGAGTACCTTCAGAAATGAGGATGGGAAATCTCAGCCAACCTGGTCAGAGATGATCAGAGTTGTAGTCCAGCAATACCCAAAGGGCCACAAGTTTCCCTTCCTGTTCGAAATGTAGTTATGCAAGCTTTTGTGTGGGTATTGCCAAATATGATGTGATGTCTCTTGTTGTATACTAATGACAAAATGATTTGCAGGAAATGTAAAATCTCCACACAGACGGACGTTAAGTGCAGATACAACTAAAGTGAGTCAGCCACTTGATGACTGCGACTCAGCTTTTGGAGCACAAAATGACCCTTTTAAAAATGTGAGTGCTTCGTTGCCTCAGAAGTTTGCTACCCTGCCAAGGCAGAAGAATCCATTCGAAGAAAGCCCCATGTCATGGGACCAAAACGTAGGTCTGTTTTCAAAACCTGCTGAAATAAAAAAAGACGTTAAGAAAGAAAAAAAAGAGAAGGTTAGTCTCTTTGAAAGAGTCACTGGGAAAAAAGATAGTAAGCGGTCTGACAGACTTAGCAATGGAGGATCAGATGCTTCTGCTGATTTGAAATCACCTAGTGCACTCGGTGAAAATCATCAGGACAGTTTTGATTTTGATTCAACTAATCCCTTTACAACAAGCTTCAAGCCAACAAAAGTGCTGCCATCTTCTAGGTAAGCTTTACTGTATTTGAGATATGATGTCTTGGAGTCAGTTTTATAAAAATGAAAACAGAGTTTGGGCAAACTTTTTTAAAAATAATCATCATCAAGGTTGTCATTTTTTTTTATTAGAAGTATATTTCAAAAGTAATATTTAACCCCAGATGGCTACTGCTATGCTATAAAGGCGCTCACTCAGCTGTTGTGTAGGAAGCTCTCTCCTCCTTCCCCCAATAACAGCCTTGCATAGCTCGGCCTGCAAAGGCCAATTCTACCCTTAACTGAGTAGATAGAATTCTCTGAACACTGAAGAAATATGCCCCCAAATCTGCCTTAAAATAATGAGACCCTGTTCAGTGTATCCTTATTATCAAACTTTTGGACAGTGCCTGAGAGATCAAGCACATTTTGCAGTGTGGTATCCACCCAGAGAAGGGACGCGGGTGGCGCTGTGGGTTAAACCACTGAGCCTAGGGCTTGCCAATCAGAAGGAGGGCGGTTTGAATCCCCGCAATGGCGTGAGCTCCCGTTGCTCCTGCCAACCGAGCAGTTCGAAAGCACGTCAAAGTGCAAGTAGATAAATAGGTACCGCTACAGCGGGAAGGTAAACGGTGTTTCCGTGTGCTGCTCTGGTTCGCCAGAAGTGGCTTTGTCATGCTGGCCACATGACCTGGAAGCTGTACACCGGCTCCCTCGGCCAATAATGCGAGATGAGCGCTCCAACCCCAGAGTCAGTCACAACTGGACCTAATGGTCAGGGGTCCCTTTACCTTTACCTTATCCACCCAGAGAAGCTAGCCTACCTAATTCATTACCCAGCTGTTATTATTATTATTTAAAGATTTACACAAACTGTATTCAGTAAAGCATTTTGGCTGCATTGTTTGAGTTCTGTTTTATTGAATAACTGGCTTGTTTTTGTATAGTTTAAAAAAAAGGTTGTATTGTAACTTTTTATACTGTGGTGGTGTTGTTTTTTAAGTATTTAACATTTTTAGCTACTTAAAAAGGCTTAGGACTAAAAATGCAGGATTTAAGTCAATTAAATCTAAACAAGAAAAACCTCTTTGTAGGGTGGACCTTTTTAGAGGAGCAGGCTAGAGATGTAATGCTGACCCATGTTTTGGTGTTATATCCTTGTGTACACACTCTCACTTTCACACATGTGCACTCTGATTTCTCTCACACAGCAAACTATAGTTTGCTATTACAGTGTGTGAAAACAGAGAATGTAGTAATGCACACAAAGCTTATGAGCTGACTAACATTAAATCATGGTTTTGGCATTAGATCTGAATGGACATACTGTATTGCCTTTCTTATGCTACTAAAAGTAGTAAAGTAGTAAAAAGTAGGTGTGTTGCACACTTCCTATATGATTATTAATTATTATATTTAGTTGTTCCCCTGCCCCCCAAAAATGAAATTAAAGGTGACTTACAAAATGCACATTAAAAACAGATCTAAGCTCAACCTACTGAAAGATAAGCAGAAAAAGGCCCTGGTTGAAAAAGAATGCATTTGCCTGGAGCCTAAATTTTAAAAAATGGATTATATTTTGAGAACATGAACAATTCAGCTCTGTTGTAATTTACTAGGTCTTGATGGAGCACAAAAAGAATTCAAAGAGCAAAGGCCTTTGCAAAAGCTTTAGGAAGAAGCTTCTTGCTTGGATTTGCAACTGACAAAATGTTGGACTTACAAAATGTTGTACTGATTCCCCCCCCCCCAAGTGTAAAATGCTGCTAGAGAATGGGTGCTAAATCAGAGCATCTGAATTATTGCCTTGTTACCTTGGGTTAAACCACAGAGCCTAGGGCTTGCCAATCAGAAGGTTGGCGGTTCAAATCCCCGCTCCCATTGCTTGATCCCTGCTCCTGCCAACCTAGCAGTTCGAAAGCATGGAGTGCAAGTAGATAAATAGATACTGCTCTGGCGGGAAGGTAAACGGCATTTCCGTGTGCTGCTCTGGTTCGCCAGAAGTGGCTTAGTCATGCTGGCCACATGACCTGGAAGCTGTACATCGGCTCCCTCGGCCAATAAAGCAAGATGAGCGCCGCAACCCCAGAGTCGTCCGCGACTGGACCTAATGGTCAGGGGTCCCTTTACCTTTACCTTGGGCAGGAGGCAATTTCTAGTCACCAATGGTGACATGGTTGCATGTTAATGACAAGCCTGTCTTAGCCTCTGGTAGCCCCCACCTTTTAGCATTTGGTGGTAATAGGGTTATGTTGTTTTAAAGCCCATTCCACATCTTTGAAAGTTTGCATTTGCAAGCTGTTTGATTGCTTTCATTAGCCTAATTGCAATCATTCATTGCACTGGCTTTCAAGGGGTTAATCTGCAGCTCTCTGTCATGGCAGTCTTGTACAGTGAGCATACCAGAGGACAAATGTCAACTTAATATACAAACTTCCCATAAAATAGCTAGCACTAGTGCAACATTTCCATAAAAAATGTTTGTTTTTTAAAGCTACGCTACAGTAGGCTAATACACTGATGTGAAAATTTCTCAATTTACAGCACTTGACAGGTGCTAAAAGAAAAGCATCTTTAATTTTAATGTGTTGTTAGGCCCTCTTTAGAGGGATTGTGGAAGTTATTAACAAGGTCCTTTGAGACAGGAGACGGGTAATTAACAAGACCTACAGAAAGAGAGTTTGGGTAATTAACAAGCTCTTAGGCACTGGACACAGGGTAACAAATAGTCCAGTAGTTAAAGGGGACAGGTTGTTACTAGCATGATCAAATGCCAGATTTGAGAATGTGAATAGATAGGTGTCTCAGTGAGGTGTCTAATTAGTATTTTTTATTATATATAAACTCCTTAGATTACATTTCTGCAATATAACAGTCAGGGTAATAGCAACACCCACCCACCCGTGAGGACCCTTTTAAGATTGAAATTTCATTTAAAAATTGGCAATAAATGTTGTGCCCTTTACAATGATTACTAGGGAGAAAAGAGAAAAATGAAAATGGCATATTAAGAAAATAGTATTTTAATGAGGTAATTTATCTTTGAATGAGACACAATTCACTCTTAGATAGCAGCAAGAACTAAAGGTGCCAAAATTTGAGTAGACGTCACTTGAATGTTGGTGGTAGGATTAGGCTGAAGAGATTTGTTGCCCTTTTCCTCCAGGATGGGCAATGCCTTTATTCTGTGCTGGTTTTGGGTTACACAAAAGGTTGTATCCCAGAGGGGCAGCCCTTTCCTGTAAGACTTAGGAAACGGATCCTTTTCCTGCCCCAGGCAACATTCAAGGCCCTTTCAGTGGGCATAGGAGCCAGCTCATAGGGGCCAATGTCCCTTTGCCTCCTCCCAGTAAAATATTTGAGGGGACCAGGGGCCCCCAAAGTTGATGGGCATTGCCGTTCAAATGGTGTGTGTGCACTGCATCTTGTGATCAATTATGCAGGGCAGGACTTATCTCCCCCCCCCCAATATTTTGTTCAAGTTGGCACCCCTAGAAGTGGGTATCAACTAAAATGGGGGCAGGACTGAAGGACGTTTGTGCCCCAAACCACCTTGAAAGTGATCATCCCTAACTGAAAGAGGGGTCTTGGTAGAACTCATAGTTTCACTGAAATAAATTGGATTTATGTCTAGACAGGGGACATAGGTGGTGCTGTGGGTTAAACCACAGAGCCTAGGGCTTGCCGATCAGAAGGTCGGTGGTTCGAATCCCCGCGACGGGGTGAGCTCCCGTTGCTCGGTCCCAGCTCCTGCCAACTTAGCAGTTTGAAAGTACTTCAAAGTGCAAGTAGATAAATAGATGAGCGCTGCAACCCCAGAGTTGGTCACAACTTGACCTAATGGTCAGGAGTCCCTTTACCTTTATGTCTAGACAGGGTAGATCAACTTAAAATTAAATCATTAATTTAAATCAGAAAAATGTCATTTTGAATCATTAGTTTTAATCAAATTTCCAATTGACACGTCATATTTCTTAAATGATGGTGAAAATCTGAGCACTAAACCATATTACTTTGCAACTAAATAAGAATATTGTTTATTTATTCTTGGAACTGGGCCTTGCATTCCTTTGCATCCCTATATATTTTTGCATGCTTTCTCTGTTAACCGCTAGAATGCCCTACCAGGGACCACTGGATTGCAGCCCAGCAATCGGGCTAACATGCTATATACCCATCTAAGCTGTGTCCCTCTTGTGTCTAGGCTGTGTCCCCAAATGGAGATGGGGAAGGAAGCTTTCTAAATATGTGACTCCAGAACAGTCAGGTGTCAGTATGACCTTTCTGTAACATAAATATTCTGTATTAAACTTGTTGCTTAAAAGCTATTGATGGTGTAGCTATATTCCAGCTTTATCTGACCTGTAGCTTTATTCACGTGTAGCATTATCATGTATTTGGCTTCTGTTCCACTAAGTTCTGCCTCTTGTGGAAGTTGTAATCTTTGTCTCTTTGATATCTCTTGCCACCTTTTCATGCATTTCTAGAAAAGTTAGTTCATTTAGGAGTTATTTCCCAGACATTAGTACAGGTTGTTGCTTAGTGCATCACCTTCTCCTTCCTTCCACTTACATTCTTTCACAGAAGATGAGTCAGCTGTACTTCGTAAAACAGAGACATTGCAGCAAATAAAATTAAAAGTCACAAAAATCTAGTGACATTATAAAGCAGTTCTAGAACCTCCTATAAAAACATACCAGAATGCCCAGGTAATTAAGTTCTTGGGCTGGTGTTGAAAAGACATTAAAGTTAATTCCAGGCAAGCTTCTCTGAAGAGGGCATTACATATCCAAGAGGAACTCAACTGAGAAGTCCCTCACTAGCAGAGAGACTCAAGAGAAGAATGTGAGAGGGTTTAGGCAGGCTTGTGTGTGTAGGGGTGGAATAACATTTTAAAATTTACTTTCATTTATATCCTGCTTTTCTTCCATCAGGGAACATGAAGTGGCATTCACATGGTTCTCAGGTGATCATCCATCCAGATGTTGACCAAGACCAAAATTGATAGTTTAATGCTCTTTTAGAGTTGGGACATTTTCAGTCATTTAGAGGTAGAGTCAAGTAGCCAGCCTGCAAGCTGTTTTTCGTTTCAAAGGGTAACAACCAGCATGTTGAAGTGTGCTTGGGAACAGTCCCAATCAGTAATCTAGCACCTGTATTTTGTTTCCAAGAAGTTGTCAAAGGCAGCCCCACAATAGTTCTGTCAAAGAGTTACTGTGGCACGAATCCCAATGAAATAAATGATTTAAGATGGTACTGCTAGGGATGTACCCGTTAAAGTGAGATTAACCCCAGGTCACATCTGGAGTTTGTTGCATGTTGGGAACAGCGGAACAGAAAACTGAGATAATTGTGACACAAAGTAACATATATATATATATGCTGCATATTAAGTTTAGTCAGAAGGGTGGCCCTTCTTACTTTTGAAGTAAAATAGTGCTTTTATTTATTGGTGCTTTTTTTAAATAAAAAAATAGTAATCATAAATTGCTCTTCCTTTTTTAAACCTCTTTTTGCAGTAATATAAATGATTCCTTGATTACCAGAGTAGCGTCTTGTAAACCTGCCAATATGAACTGCCAATATGATACTTCATAATGCAATGACTTTTTTTAAAAAAAATTGTTAATGTGTTTATTAGAAAATGATTATTGTGTTTTTCAACTTTTAAATTGCCCTAGGAAAGACAGTAATTGATTAATAGATCTACTAACTCCTGAAAAAGGAGCTAATTAGAGGCAAAACTAACATTCTGAAGACAAGAATGAAAATAGCAAAATTTTAAAGTGATTTTGAGCAGATTGACATATATTTTTAGTCTGCTGTATCATGGCAAATAGAAGCAAAGCAGGTTTGACTTGTATCTTGTAATCTATATTTACAGCTTATGTTTTGAAATGTTCTTTTGCTACTTCAATTTTTTTAAAAAAATAATAATCACAGCTTAAGGAAAAAATTAAATATTTTAAGTAATCTCCATCTGTTATGTTTATCATTCTGCTTTCTTGTCTGTCAGTCTCAGCTGCAACATTATTTGCCTCATCTGTGAATTTTCATTCTTCTGCACACTGATGAGCTTTAATGTTCAGGCTTGATGGCTTTAGGGTGTTGGGCATTAACTTGGAATGCCTCTTGTTGACAATACAGGTATTTGTAAAGTTTTAAACAGTCTTAATAGTTCCATTGTTTTCTGTCTTGAGACTTACTGTTTTTTCATATTTGCAAAGTGTGGTTCTTTTCACTTTTCATGAACTATTTTTAACTCTCTGTAAGAGAGAGAGAGTGTGTGTTTAATAACCCTGAATATTGGTAGATACTAGAGAAGTACTGGAAAAGCCCAAAAATTGTGTGTGTGTGTGTGTGTGTGTGTGTGTGTGTGTGTGTGTGTTATATTTGAATGAAATTAATTACAAAGTATCCCTTGGTTTTAAAGTACAAAAAACAAAACAAAAAACGGTAAAATTACAGAATTATCCAATTTGCAGTTCAATTACAAAATAGCCAAACAGAAGCCATAATGAACAGGAACGCAGAAGCCAGGTGAAATGGATATGTCTCCCCTGTTTCAGATGGAATGGAGAGAGAGAGAGTTAGGTGTCATCTGCATATTGATGACACTGCACTCTGAATCCCGGGGTTACTTATATGGGTAAAAATTGTAGGAGAGGGAAACACCACAGGCAAGTGAAAGCTGAGTGAAGTTGGACATGCACTCTGGACTTTCAAAAGGCTGAAATATTGAAGGCACAATGGTGGACAGTTCCAGCAAGAAAGAAAAGTGGGAGGCACCTAAAGAAACCAGTGTGGCGGCATAAGGAGCTTACAGATGAGCTGAGATGTAAGCAGTGCATTTATAAGAAATGTAAGAAAGGAGAAATCACAAAGAATACATGAGATGTCAACAACTGCAGGGAGAAAATAAGGTGGGCCAAATCTCTGAATGAACTCAGGCTTGCAAGGGAGGTTAAGATAATTAAAGAGGTTTCTTTGACTATGTTTGAAGCAAGAGGAAGAGCAAGCAAGCAGTAGGTCTGTTGCATGAAGATGATGGAGAAATGCTATTGGGTGACTGGGAGAAGGCTGAACTGCTGAACAACTATTTTGCCTCTGTCTTCTCTCTAAAGGAAAGCAGTACCCAACAGAATCAATGATACAAGGAGGGAGCTGCAGCCCAAAGATAGGAAAAGAGGTGGTAAGGGAACACGTAGTTGCTTTAAATGAATTCACATCTCCAGGGCCTGATGAGAATTCCTGGAGACCAAGTGAGATCCCTGCAGACTGGAGATGGGGAAATGTTGTTCCCATCTTCAAAAGGGGAAAAAAGAGGACCCAGGTAACTACCAACCAGTTACCTTCACGTCAATACCAGGAAAGGACCTAGAACAGATACAATCAGTCTGTGAGCACTTAGAACAAGATGCTATGATTACTAAGACCCAGCATGGGTTTCTCAAATACAAATCATGCCAGACGAATCTCATTTTCTTTTTTGATAGAGTTACAAACCTGGTGGATCAGGGGAATGCTGTGGATGTAGTGTATCTTGATTTCTGACAAAGTCCCCCATTATACCGGTATTCTTTCCAAGAAGCTGGTAAAATGTGGGTTGGACAAGGTAACTGTTAGGTGGATTTGTAGCAGGTTGACCGAACCCAAAGAGTACTCACTAATGGTTTCTTGTCATCCTGGGAAAAAGTGACAAGTGGAATTCCGCAGGGTTCTCTCCTGGGCCCACTGTTGTTCAGTGTCTTTACTATTTACTTGGGTGAAGGTATTGAGGGGATGCTCATCAAATTTGCAGATGACACCAAACTAGCTAATGCCGTAGAAGGCAGAATTGAGATTCAGGATTACCTTAACAGTTTGAAGAACTGGGTCCAAACTAACAAAATGAATTTCAGTTGGGACAAATGTAAGGTTCTACACTTAGGCAAGAAGAACCAGCTGCACAAATATAAGATGGGGAACACCTGGATTGCCAGTGTTGTTGTTTAGTCGTTTCCGACTCTTCATGACCCCATGGACCAGAGCATGCCAGGCACTCCTGTCTTCCACTGCCTCCTGGAGTTTGGTCAGACTCATGTTCGTATCTTCGAGAACACTGTCCAACCATCTCGTCCTCTGTCGTCCCCTTCTCCTGGATTGCCAGCAGGGCATGTGAAAAGAATATAGGGGGTCTTAGTAAACCACAAGCTTAACATGAGTTCCCAGTGTGTTGCTGCAGCAGCAGAAAAAGAAAGAAAAGCTAATGCTATTCTAGGCTGCTTGAAAAGAAGTATAGTGTTCCAATCAATGGAAGTAATAGTCCCTCTCTATTCTACCTTGGTCAGACTGAGGCTGTTCCAATAGCCTCCTTACAAAAGGGTTAAAATGTATTGGTTTTAAGAATTGGCAAGAAATAATCTTGATTTTCAGATCTTTAAGTACAATGTCAAATGAATGTCATGGGCACACAAATTATTTAGATCTTTGAACAGCAAATGTTGAAATGGATCTACTAACATATACCAACTATAGGGGCGATTAATCTGTGACAATTAAATTTATAATCTTTTGATCCTAGCAACTCTTATTTTTTAAAAAATGGTACAATTAAAATCTTGCCTTTCATAAGGACAACTTTTTGCTTCTTGTATAAACTGTTTTAGAAAATTATGTTCTACGAGGGCATTTTTATTTGTGAGATTCAAAAAGGCATGTAAGTCATCTTGTAATTATTTCAGTTGCACAATTAATAGCAATACAGATATAGTGGTAATTATACCAAGGAGTGTATCTGAGGTGCCAAAACATATCTTAAGGCTTTTATATTTAGAGTTGTCCCTGTGAATTCTCCCATAGTCATTCTGAGAGAACTAGGAAAAATTTTCTACTGTTCCTTGTTTGCTAGTGCTTAAGAAAATTGGTGGAGTCAGTACAGTTTAATAATAATAATAATAATAATAATAATAATAATAATTAATAATAATATTGATTCATAAATCCCTTTTTCTGGCAAGTGGAGGGATGTTTTTTCATCCTTCATGATTGCCCCCCTCCTATACAGTAGGAATGAAGATCAGCTTGTTAATTGTCTCCTCCAACAACGGACTCCTGAACTTCAGGGTAGGCCCTGCCTCATTGGTGTCCTGAAGAGCTTGCTAAAACATTTCCCCACCCTTCCTTTTTCTTTCATCATTGGCATTTCAGCCAAGCCCATTGGTGTAGTAAAATTTTGTTGAACGAGTTTCAAAACACCCCTGTTGGATGGTGCTTTGAAAAAGGCTGGGAAGGATTACTTCTTCACTGACACAAGAGTCGGCTTGAAAATAACCATTTTTTGTTGTGTCATTCTGTTGGATTGGTGACACACTGGGACTGCCCCATGGTGGTGGTTGTGACTGTGAAAGTAGCTTTGGCAAGGATGTTGAAGTCCTTCAGAGTCTACATCAGAGTCCTCAACACCAAACCAGATACATGCCACCTCTGTCAGCTCATGCAGGGAAACTATTGGGCAATGTGGTGGATTGTACTCTAGCAGAGTCCTCAGTCCTGACTGTCAAGTCTGGAATGAGAGAACAAATCTTTATAGATTGTAGCAAACCAGTCCCCCTACTTATCAGTCACATTTAGGAGAAATTTAGTCCTAGCTCTACCGCACAGATCTCAGTAATATAAGTTGTGCCAGCTCCCTTATGCAGGATCAAATCATGGATAACTGATGTTTTGTTTTGGACATATTTCGCATGTAACAGTAGCAAGTCATTACTTAGTGCCTTGCAAACAACAATAGTTTGCCAATGTGGCAGACGGGGTCACTGAGTTTGGAGGAGGGATCACAAAATGGTACATCCACCACCCACCACTGGGTCTGGATTACATGTGACTTCCAGTAGCATTTTAACTCTCTAGCACACTTCTGCCTGCCTTCCGCTCTCATGTATGAGTGTAATGAATAAAGACTTCCTCAGTGACAATGGTGGGGCAAACCTGATTGGAACATTATATGTTGTTATTTTGTGGGTGATAAGGCTGCTGGTGGGAATTGAAGGTGACTCTGTTCTACCTGTATATGAATGAAGTAAAAAGTACAGTGGTACCTCAGGTTAAGTACTTAATTGGTTCTGGAAGTCCGTACTTAACCTGAAGCGAACTTTCCCATTGAAAGTAATGGAAAGTGGATTAATCCGTTCCAGACGATGAAAAACACCCCCTAAAATAGCAATTTAACACGGATTTTACTGTCAAACGAGACCATTGATTCATAAAATGATGGCAATAATCAATGTACTGTACTATAAAATAAATAAGACAGTATTGTAGATGAAAAAATAAAGATTTACAGTGGTACCTCGGGTTAAGTACTTAATTGGTTCCGGGGTGCCATTCACACCCCAAAAAGTACTTAACCTGAGCGGCGATAGTGCGTGAACGCTTCTGCGCATGCGGCAGAACCTGGAAGTAAACACTTCCTGGTCCGTGGAGTTCTTAACCTGAAAGTACTCAACCTGAAGCGTACTTAACCCGAGGCATGACTGTAATGTGTATTTATTATATCATTTCATTTGCTTCCATAGTTTTAATGTGAATCCTGCGCATATCGAAGACCTCAGGAAAACTGTGGTAAGTTATTGCTTAATCAATACTCCACTTGATGTCTGAGAGTTGTTGTTTTAAAATAAAACAGGGTAAATTTTATTTAACCCTATTTAAGTGTGTCATAAATATTTACTTTGTTGTATTATATATATAAACATAAGAATTACCTTGCTGAAACAGGCCCAAGGGTGTTTCATGTCCAGCATTTTGCATCTAACTGTGTCTAGCCAGATGCTTCTAAGAAGCTCATAAGCAAGGCAGTCTTTCATTGTTGTTCATCCCAACACCTGATATTTGCGGGTCTACTGCCTCTGAACATGTGGACTCAATTTAGCAACCACCATCAAAGCTAGTGTGATAGTGAGTTTCAGTTAATTATACGGTATAAGAACATAACCCTGCTGGGTCATCAAAGTCCAGCATTCTGTTCTCCCAGTAGCAAATCAGATGCCTATAATAAGCCCAGAAAAAGGACATTAGGGCAATAGCGCACTCCTGTTCATGAGTCCCAGTATCTGGCATTCAAAGGCATACTGTCTCTTGGTTTGTCTTGCTCCATTGAACCTTTCCAACTCTACAACATCTTTTTTTTTTAAAAAAAAGCAGCTACTAGAAATGAGTGCATTTTTCAAGTGTGATCACACCATAGATTTGTATAAGTAGATTGTGATAGTGACATATTTATTTATATCATATACATGTTTTTGTCTGTCCTAAACTGGCTGCCAATCAATGTAATGTGGTGATCTTTAGTTCTGCTGTTATAATGAAGAGTTCTAGCAAATAGAACATGGATTTTCTGAACCGGCCACACACACACACATGCCCCAGCAGCTATTGTGAGAAGGTGCTCCCCATGCATGTGAGGTGGGGGGTGGAATCATGACTGACCTAGGATCCAGCTTTATGTAGAGGAGTTGTACACAGATCTGTTGGAATTCATGTAGGGATTCTTCTCATACTTGCATAATATGCAGCTGGAAGTGTATCAGATACCAGCTGGAAGCTGGTATCTGAAGAAGTGTGCATGCACACGAAAGCTCATACCAAAATATAAACTTAGTTGGTCTTTAAGGTGCTACTGAAGGAATTTTTTTATTTAGCTGGAAGTGTGTTTGACTGGTTTGCTGGTGTGCTTAGCAACATAACCCCACTTCGCCTCTTAGCAGGTAAGCACTCCTTACATGAAAGAAAAAATAAAATCCTTCATCCATAATTTTAGGAACACTTACCATGTCTCTCCCACATCTAGTGCTTCCCTTTTCTAGAATGAACAGCCTCATCTCTTCAGTTTTTCCTTGCAGGGAAGTCATTTCATTCTCTTAGTCATGATAACTGAGACAACTAGAGCAGTCAGCATGCAGCACCATAATGGCGTTATGGTTAATAAATTAGCTGCAGGAATAGTCTTTATTCAGTCTGCTCAGTGGAATACACACACTCTTAAGGAAGAGATTTACTGGAAGACAATGAACTCAACTAGTCTTTCACAATTTCAAATCCTATGAAACTTTATGAGATGTTTTAGGAGGATTTAAAGTGAGTGTGCTAAGTTGATGAGTAAATATATCAAGATTGCTAATACTCACAAAAATGCTCACAAAGTTAATCTGCTTTTGTTTGGAATATTCAGCTGACCCTGAAAAGTCAGGAGAATAGCTAAAACAAAACAAAAACCTCATTGCTTTGGAAATATACTAGTGGTCAAGCCTGTTCTTGAGTTAGGTAATATTTTTATGAAAATGTTTTAACTTGTTTTGGGGTGCATTCTAGTGAAATTTAGTCATAACTAAGTTCATAGGTGTGTGTGTGTGTGTGTGTGTGTGTGTGTGTACCAACTAAGTTTGTTCTTGGTATGAGCTTTCATACCAAGAATAAACTTAGTTGGTATCTAAGGTGCTACTAGACAATTTATTTATTTATTTATTATACCGGTATATATTTATACTGTGTCAGACCAACATGGCTACCTACCTGAATCTAGCTCCATAGGCATATCTTACACCTTTATATATTTGATATCCAACATTAGTCACAGACAATGTACTGGTATACTCACTGAAATCAATTATTTAAAATGGGTCTACTCTGAGTATGACTAATTTCACTCACTGAATTCATTGTGGTTTACACTTAGCTGCCAGTAGTTGTGTGTAGGATTGCATCCTTAGAGATTGTTTTCAGTATATTGTCTGGAAAATGCTTAATTGGCTTCTATGTATTTTAATGATAACAGCCAACATTATGCAATAAATTGCTAGCAAAAGAATTTTTTAAAGAAAGCAATTAGTTTTCCTTAGAGAAATTAAAGGTGATAAAATAATCCTGTTTTGGACTCGTCCCTCTCTAGGAATGAGCTAACCTTTGTTACTTGCAATGTTGATGCCCAGGTCATTTTGGGCAAAATACAGTTAGAGTATGTTTTTATATAATAAGTTTGAAACACAACTATTGTAAAAATTCAAATGTTGTAAGATTATTCTGTAAGTAGTTTGAAGTAATTTAAATGATGTTCCTCCATTGAATTATATTTTTTTATTCCCTTGGAAGTGGTGTTTGGTAATTAAGTTTATATGCCTTGTGCTCTGGTGATGCCAACACCTGTCTCTGAATGAACAGTGCTTAAACAGGAGCAATAGCCAGTTGAAAGGGCAGCAAGAGCTCTTTAAAGCCTAATTAGGAACTGAAAGGGAGATGAAGCAAGTAGGACAAGAGATGAGAAAGTGGTTTAGATGATATTCCCAAAGCAAAGTTCCTCATTAGAACAATAAACAGATGATCAAAGTATGCCAAGTTGTCATTTTATCTGTTTTCCAGCAGTTGTGACTATCAGTTTGTACCCAAATAATATTTGGTTATCAAGGCTTTCTCTACATGTTTACACATTTGAAATCTTACCCTTTTCCTTGCACTTTCCTGAATGATAGGTATCATAGTGTGTGGGGGTTTGTTGTTGTTCTTTTTTAGAAAGTTACAGCAGAATATTTATTTTCCAGCAAGATTTGTCCTCAGTCGTTCAACACATGTTTTCATTTTACTTTAAGTACTAAAATTGTACAGTTTTCAATAGCTGTGGCACTTGAATGCATATGACCATTTTACTTGAAATAATCATATGGTCTGTTTTATAAATGAACATCTTAAAGATACATCACACAGAACCATCTGGGGTTTAATGTATAATTAAAAACTATATGACTGCTACTAGCTTTTTTGTAGGTTAGAAGTACATCAGATTTTCTTACTTTCATTTACAAACATGGTTTTAGTTTTAGTTTGTGTACATATACACAAACACATTTTTGATTATCCAAACCCTTCATTTGTAATGCAGAGATAAAATAACTATACATGAATATACTGAATTGGCTTTGAATTCAAATCCTTAAGACAAAAACTTACCACATTGTAAGTTTCTCTTAAACACATTAATCTACAAAATATTACTTCGAGATGTAAATATTCTTAACTGTGGTAATTGATAAAGGAAAGTTGGCTCAAGTGTAAACCAGTCAAAAATTCTTCTGCTTACAGTTATTATCAAGAGCTCAAACATTTGTAACAGTTTGACTGATGTCTGAACTTGTAACATTTATACTGGCTTGCTAACTTGCCTTTTCTAATCAGCTATATTTTACACACTTCCATTCTATGCCATTATCCAAGTTATTAGCAAGGTCTGGGGAAATTTGGGGTGGAGAGAATGTTTGCTTTTTCCAGGGATCCACCCCCACAGTTTTTTAGCACAGCCTCTGACACTTCATTATGCTTACTTCTGAGGCTGCAGTGCTAAGCCCCACTAAACTGAGTGAGTCTGAATAAACATCCATAGAATCGCACTGAAAATATAATAAATTTATCAGATTGTACAATTGTATATGTTAAGTTATGAATTATGTGTGTTTCTCCCTAAAAAATTTCCACACACCCACAGCTTTAATACATGCTTACCCGGGAGTAAGTTACTGAACTCAGAGGAGAATCCTTCCAAGTAGACATGTATAGGATTGGACTGTAAATTAATTAAATTTGCCCATCAGTGTTGTGAGTTTCTAATTTTATTTTGTAGGCTAGCTCAAAATTCTGTATGCAACATCAGCAGCCCTGTAGGTCAGTTCTAATAGGTCTTTCTTTCCAGCTAAGTGCAGTCTCATAATTGTAGTATATTTCTTACTTTGTTCAAATATTGCAACACACATTAAGTAGTCTGGAAAAAGAACATAAGCAGCCTGATCCATAAACTATTTAGTCCCATTGAAATCTGCTTAAATCCAAGTGCTCTGATTTTTGTATCACAGACACAGGAGGACTAGAATGGGTAATTAGACAAACAAGGCTTAAGAAGCTACATAAATCCTTGGCTGCATTCCTAAAGGTTGAGTTGAGAAAGAAAGGCAGTTCAAACAGTAGTTTTTGGATATGCCTTGGTTTACACAATTCTGTTCTGCACATTCCCATGGTAGACGAGGCTTGGCATGTAAAGTGGCAGAGAGGAGCTACCAAAAGAAAGGGAAAATGGAGCACAGAGGAATGTGTTCTCTCTCTCTTCCATGCAAAGGATTAGGGCAAGGGGTCAGATTTAAAGAAGGCAATAGATAAATATATTGGGGTGAGATATTGAGGTTAGCTGAGACTCAGAAGGTTCAGCAAGCTTTCAACTAAACAGGGATTTTTCAGTTGTCAGTTCTTCATTGGCCATCCAGCCCCCCAAGTGCTTGGGATGCAACTACGGAATCTGGCAAATTTTTGTAGAACCGTTGTCCAATTCTGTTTGTCTGACAGTGCTGATGAGTCTGGCTGTTATACTTTTAAATAAAAAACCCCATTTTGTGTTCCTGATACTAATTTAACTGCTTTTAAAAGGCAACAGTCTTTTTATAAATATTTGTGATTTCATGACTTGCAACTTCAAATGATGACTTGCATTTGTGAAATGGTCATCACAGACAAATCACCATACCAGACATAAGCACAAATACAATACTTCTCAAAGGAGGCAGTTCACTCATTGAGCCACAGGTTATTGAGTGATCAGTGGTATGTGCATATTTGAATTATCCATAACTTGCTATTTAAATATAGAAAGTGATAGATGCAGACAAGTCTTAAAATAGAGCCTGGATTCATTAAAAAGCAAGAGTGCAAAAGAATTATCTCACTGTTGGGAAGCAACCAAGAAATGTTTTTGAACCACATCTATTATCCATTTTAATCGTTTTGGATTCTTTTCAAATATAGACTGGTTCCCTTGCAGCATCTTCTGCCAGGAAAGTGGGAAATGTTCCAGAGAAATGTTCACTTAATAATGCTGTACTGTGGGTCCCAGATGGAGGCCTGTTTCCCTTAGATCTCAATTACAATCTGCTCCTGCTTTTGCTACAGACCAACAGTGAGAGCTTGAAAAGTTGGTGTACTATAAACTCCTCAGTATTTATATTTTCCTGCAACTTCTCTTTCCTTTCTTACTGAAGTGCTGCCAGAATTAATCAGCAAAATCATTCTGATGGTTGCAATATTCTCCTGGGACTGTGCTTGCTTAATGAATTAGACTATATGTAAGCAAATGCTCACAAATCAGAAATGATCTTCTTTGAGACTGACTTCATTATTTAGCATAATCGTTGTTAGAAAAAGGAGAATTGTCATCCAGTGGTTCAACCCATGTTTTCCTGTGTGAACTGACTGACTGAAAAACAGTACAGGGGGTGCTGGCACAAGTGGTGTTGTCAGTTGTTGTCCTGGCTATCAGAGCCTATTCCAATTAAACTACACAGAAATACACTTGAAATAACTTACATGTAGTTTTCATGCTGGCATGGGTTACAAAGTTTAAAGCTTGTAAAGCTTGTACTACACACAGTGGGAGATCCCTGTAGTGAATATTCTCAGATGAATTGACCACCCAGTGGAAATATTTCCAGTGGCTCCACATGGTAGGTATAGCCTAAGAATCAAGTCATTAGTCCATATCAGTCCATTTGGTGCAAAGGATATGTACTTTAGTGAGACAGTATTACTATATTCTGGTGCTCTTTCAGCATTTCTTTGTATAATGATTTGTGAGGTATTAAGAATCTGGGATTCTGTTACAGCAAACTGCTCACTAATTCATGAAGTTTGTGACCCACTGGATGTTATCCTCATGTTCCATGAACATGAGAGTTACACAGCATCAGTGCCTGATGTATTATAGTCCAGTATTTAATGAGTGGAAGGAGGAGTTAGGTTAGACAAGATTTGACTATACTTTTCACATTTTTAAAGAATTTGGCATATTACACTTCTAAGCCAGCATGAATTTTGAGCATTATAAAAATGCGTTTACAGGGTATACATAAAAATGTTTGACTTGATTAATCATCTAGCTATGCATTAGCTGAACCAGATAAACAGCTTGTTCAAGGTAAATAGGCTGCTATTGTGCTAGTCAGATACTATGTCAAAGGGGGAATGAGTTGCTATATGTGGTTTCCGATTCACATCCTCTCTTCTAGCACTAGTACTGGTATTAATGTGATGTTTGAAGTTCTGTAATGTCCCCCTAAAAAAACCCCACCTCTCTTTATTCTAGGATGCAAATCCATTTGATGCTGCTGCAGGGTATCGTAACCTTACACATGAAGAGGTCTTACAAGAATTAGTGAAACATAAAGAACAACTGAAGAAGAAGGACACCCATATTCGTGAACTTGAGGACTATATTGATAATCTTCTTGTGCGAGTAATGGAAGAAACTCCTAGTATTCTCCGAGTGCCATATGAACCTTCTCGGCGAGCTGGCAAATTTTCAAAAAGCTAAGCCAGTGCCAACACCCGATGATATTTCTTTAATAGGATGGACTGTTTATTTCAGTGTTTTGATATCTTAGCTTCCTAATACTGATTAGTATTGTCAAAACTGGCAACCCACATGAGCTGCATAACGTTTTTGGAAAAGTAAGATTTAAATTCCATTTGCTATGAAACATTCCTCTTAACATTTACATGCAAGCATCTTTTGTTTTTTTAAAAAAATTGTAGTAACTTGTATACCACTGTGAGCTATACAATCCTAGACACATACTTGAATATTTATTTTGCACTTCAATCAGTCTCTTTGATCTTACAGCATGCTGTCTATGTGTATGCGCACAAGCGGGATGTGTTTTGCAGCTCTAAACATGAAGTGAAATCTGAAGATGTGAGATTTTATTGTTAGCATTTTATGACTAGGAATCACCAGTAGAGGATTGATTATCAGTGAGGAAGTGTCATGTGTTTTTACATAAAGATGCTGACATTAATGGTTCCTGAATGGAATGTTTTTGAAGCATTAGTACCCAATAAGAATCATGGCAAGTAGCAAGTTATTGAAATTGGTATGGATGCTAAATATGAGGATATGGCATGCAAATATGCATTAAGTAAAGAAAGCATAGGAAAGTGATGAATGAATACCTCATTTTCTGAAAGTTTATATGAATTATGGGAGATAATGCTGACGGACATGTCAGCGTTTACATCTTTCCTTGGCTTTTGCCAAACTTGGGAAATGGAAATTGTGTGCTCGCTTGTCTTTCCCAATCTAGGAGAGTGCTTTTTTAAAATGGGGAGTTGTTCTTTTCTTAAGTACTATATTCTGTGTCCAAATCAAATATTGATCTTCACTTAAGAGTGATAGATGTATTTGGTTAAGCATGTCTCTTGACTAGGTGACATTTGTGTATAGTGTTGTGTGCCTGTTGCAAAGTGGCAAAATGTGATTCTAATGGGAAGCACTGCCATGAAGAGAAAGATAGTTTGCTATACCAGTAATAAAAACTTTGCATTGTTTTAATTTGCTTTATACAAAACAGAATGTTTGCCAACATGAAGTGAAATAGGTTTAAACATAAGGTACATGAAGTGTTAAGAAGAGGGTTTCTTTTTCTTTTCAGATAGTAATTTTTCTTGCTTGTAATCTACATTTCTCAAACATAGACATAAAGAGGGTTCCCCCCTCCTTTTTGACTGATAAAGAATACTAGTTGAAATAGCTCTAATTTTTTGTTGTTACCATGTCAAGAACCTTTCCTTAATCAAAACATTCTTTTAACTAAAGTAATAGGGCAGAGCTTGTCATCAGAAGATGGTGGAAAGGGAGTATTTCTATTATTGAATATCCTCAGCCACATTAAGCAGAATATTGTGCCATGGACAGATTCATTTCCACTTTCCTATAGCAATTTTGTCGTTCCTAATACATGAGTAACTCTAAATGGTGGTACTGTGTCTTAGAAGAACATGAAGAGCTTTTTCTGTAAGTCTATGTACTTTCACTTTAGATGAATACCAAAGGATGCATATTCTAAGCTATTGTTTTTTAAGGTTAACTACTGTGTTTGAAATAGATGCTTTGCCATCATCATTTATACCAGAATGTATTTTAATATTCCATTGCTCACTTAAAGCTTGCAGATCCAAAGTACCATACTTAATTACTACCATCTACCATCTACTATTGGAAATTACAGGGCCACTGATGTTTAATTTGAACTTCCATTATATGCAAGTTCATTATGTGTCTTCAATGAGCATTCCTCAGCTACAACAGAAGAGTATAAACCACAGAATTCTGAACTCATGTTAATTATTAATCTTATTTTCAATCACCTTTCGAATTTCTTCTGTTAGCATCTTAATGTGAAAGATCAAACTGACTATACAGTTTTTCTCATACTCAGAGTTAACAAGAACTTTAGTTAACATTTTGTGAAGGGTTTTCATGAGTTTTCAATCTGATCTATAAGTGAATGCAAGCACCTTTTTATTTCCAATATTTAAATGCAAATATCAGCAAAAAAATTGCAAATACGTTTGTAAAATTATTATAGCTAAAACAGAAAAATACAGTGTTTATAAGCAACAAAACCCCTTCATAATTTGTGACAAAACTGACTACTGGAAATATAACTTTGAATGCTGATCCACATTCTCTGAGCAATTCTGAGCTACACTATCACAGAAATCATAGAATAGACACATGACTGTCCTGTGCAAATATATGCTTCTAGGAGCAATGACCAAGGTTCAGCTACAAGCAGAAATTAGGAGAGGCTACTTATGAAAGGAGGGTGGTTGTACCTGTACCACCTCGGCAATTTGCAAGGCAACTCTGGCCTGAGAATAACTTTGGTGAGAGCACACTCCAGTATTTGTATGTCTTCAGATTCCATGTTTCTATTTAAACTATATACAATAATCATTTTATAATAAAACACTGCCCCCCAATATTTTTTATTTACCTGTAGCATTAAACAATTTATCCTGAGTTGTTTTTAGGAGCTTCAAAATCCACCCTTTCATGCCACATACAGTTCATCACCAAGATGGACAATATTGGGAATGCCCACATTTTACCCATCCTTCTATTCTCTGTCTTGCGAAAAATTAGCATGAAGGGCTTTTTGGCAATCATACTTTATTCCTTTTCAAATTGCACCGCCTAAGAGCAGAATGGTTAGCATTTCTTGTAAAGTATATGAAGGCCATTCTTAGGGTTGTAGCTATCAAGTGAAAAGTTACTACCAGAAAGAATGTTTAGTATTATATTACTTTTCACTGCTGTATTTTAAATGTTTATGTTGAACTTGATTGCCACTTTCCAATGAATGTAGACTTATTCATAGATTATGCTTAGCTACATCTCTTGTTGTTTGCTGTAAATCAAGGGCTAGTTGTAATGTTCCAGCTGTTAAAACCTTGCCTTGTATTTGAGTGCTTTATAAATGGGGTCATATCCTCAATTGAGCATCTTAACAAACCGTTATTCCCACCTCCCACCCCAAGCTCTTTGCTCAATTAAAAACAAAACGTATGTCTTAAAATATATTTACTGCTGCAGTGGAATATTATTTACAACTATATATTTAAAAAAATGTAACTTAGGCTAAGGGTTTCCCCACAAGCTGAGCTCCGTGTGTCCTTAAAAGCTGTAGAAGTGGAAGAATTGAAAATGTATGTGTTTTAAAATATGTTTGTTGTATGTCAAAATTCTTTGCTCCCAAGCAACCAACAAAGGATTACAGCACTGATAGATGAACAAGTCTGTTGTGGGTTCTGTAAAAATATTTTTCTCCCAGGTGTTCTAAGGGCTGAACAGGAGAAGCAGGTTCTGACACCCCCATTTATGCGTGTCCAAATTGACTCTAAATCTAGGTACCATTACCAGCAGTATTATGCAACAGTTACAGCACTTTAACCTATTGACTTCTTTGGTGAAGATCCTCAGATGGATATCTATTAAGGTACCTCTGCCTGCAGCACTGTTGGCCATCACTTAGTCCTGTAGAATATAGGCCTCTTCAGTTGTTACCTGCTACTCAGGGGCTCAGCTGTGACATCTGCAGCAGAGAACCTTCTTTATTCTTGGCTGCTCCTCATGTGACTTTAAAAACTGCTCTTCCGGTGCTTGCATTACAGCTAAATTTGTGTGCAGCCACAAGTAGAGCAGCAATGGGGTGGGACCACATGCACATCCCCACAACCCATTTGTACATGTCCCTTTTTGCACGAGTAACGTCTGAAGAGCATTTCTATGTTCCAGGAATCTGCAGCAAATACAGCACATTCTGTTCTGAATTGGTTGCAGCTGTATTTAGTACAATAAGATGCTGTACTAGAGACTTACAACAACTATACGAAAGATATGTGCATGTCTTGGATAAAAGAGGGTTCCCTTGTTTTTGTGCAATGACTAATAATTTGTACCCATTTCCCCCTTCCAAAATTAAAAGTTACATCTTATGTGACACCTGTATATATAGAATGATGAAATGCATGAACTATCATTTTGATTGCTTTTGTAAACTTGAACATGTTTTATTTGATCAAAATTATAATCTTAATTTTAGATATTCACTCCAGTTACTGTTGCATGTCAGACATCAATAAAATGCTTCTGTGCACTCCATAGCCACAGCTGTTTGTCTTGTCATTCTAAAATATTCAGTGCAGCAAGGATTGAAAATCCACTTCAAGGTTCGTAATATTCATACCGTGAAAAATTAACTCGTACAAGTTTCATGATCAGTGATGCAAATGGGTGGCATAAATTGTCTGGGAATTTTGAGAGTAGTACTTGTACTTAGCTTCTCAATCATAAGCCTGAAAAATGAATAAAAGCAGCAATTTTGTAAGAAAATAAAAAGAGTAGTCACGAAGTAAGCAAGTTATTTCAGTTCATTTTAGGCAGTAGGTGTTCTGTTGCTCCTTGCAGTGTGTGTTTCAGTTGCATTAATAATGTGATAGAGGTGATAGAAGTTCAACTGTAGCCTACACCAGCTCTTCATTTTCTGATGTCATGATTTCCAACACAAGACATTCACTGTGGTCTAAACCACTGAGCCTCTTGGGTTTTCCAATCAGAAGGTCAGCAGTTCAAATCCCCGCATCAGGGTGAGTTCCTGTTCTGTCCCAGCTCCTGCCAACCTAGCAGTTTGAAAGCACACCAGTGCAAGTAGATAAATAGGTACCACTGTGGAGGGAAGGTAAACGCCGTTTCCGCACGCTCTGGTTTCCGTCACGGTGTCCCGTTGTGCCAGAAGCAGTTTAGTCATGCTGGCCACATGACTTGCAAAGCTGTCCGTGGACAAACGCCAGCTCCCCCGGACTAAAAGCAAGATGCGCGCTGCAACCCCATAGTTGCCTTTGACTGGACTTAACTGTCCAGGGGTCCTTTACATTCCTGGAGTGTTGCCCATGTTAGTGTCCTCCAGCACAGAAAAGGTCTTCTGGCATCTTAAAGGCTAACATATTTCTTTATGGCATGTGTTTTCATTCGCAATTGGGGTGAAGGAATTGTAAACCAGGAAGTTAGAAAGAAGTGCAGAAAAGTACAGATGGTGCCGACAAAGACTTTCATTTGTTTCTCTGAACAGGGCTGTAGAATTCTCAACCCAGGTAGGAGACATGGGTTGCTGTCCCCAGCATCCCCTCACACCCATCCCACCTTGACATTCTTCCCACCTTCTCTTGAATACAGGGAGAATAATAGTAGAACCTTTTGTGATCAGGAGCCTTGATAAAGCAGGTTTCCCAATCACTTGGAGGCTTCTTGCATTCTAGCAAGCATGCATAGGAGCCCCCTTCAGACTTAATCTGTTCAACACAGGAAGGTTTGGTCCACAAGGTGGTATCCAGTGCTCTCATTCTGCCCAGAATTATGCTAATGGAATGGAATTTTCCCCACCTCTGATCCCTATGTGCCCTAAAAAATCAGCTCTAGGGGTGGGTTGGGGCACCTTCTGGAGAAGATTTTTGGGGGGGGGGAATGGGAATGTAGTTACACCTGTGGCTGATCTTAAAGCCCAGGAAGACTTGTACATTTGCAAGCATTCCTTTGGAAAACCTGGTTCAAAACAGGATAGTAACCCGTGCTTTAAATTGTGCTTGGAAATGCACCTGCATCCCATGCAGCCAGTGTAGGTAATCATGAGCAGAATTGTACCCAACTGCTCATCCTCCATGCCCAAATCTGTCTGTCTCTTTTTAATCCTGCCTGGAAATTTCAGTTTAAAAAGTGGCTCGAGACAAATGTTTTTGCTCATTCATTATTAAGTTGATGTCCCACTTTTCTTTCCAAAGGAGCTCGGGACAGCAAAAACACAAATGATAAAACAAATCATCTAAGAAATGAAACCACAATAAAAACAGGACCAATACAAATAGAATGAAGGCCCATGTTCCCACTGAATGTTAAGGTAATTCACGGTTTAGCCACTGGCCTGCTGTGTGGCTCCTCCCCAGTCCTTTTATTTCGTAGCTCAGCGCAGATTGTGTTACAGATTGTGGTTAAGGAGACAGCTTAACCGCATCCCCCGTTCGGACAACACACTGAAACAAATCTTAAATATAGTTCAGCTTAGGTGTGGGGTGGGAGGAAGAGATCTGTGTGGAGCTCTGATTTCCAGTGCAAGACAATGACAAATGTTAGGAAGTTTAGCAGATGGGTTAGTAACTAAGGGGTTGCCTGTAAGACATATGTCAGGGGCGAATATATTGCTTCAGCCTGCTGTCGCCTCCATTTTCTAGGTCTCTAGGACACTTTTATAAATCTTTAGGGATTAAACTAACCAATATCAGCAGGGAATGTCTTAAGAAATCTGGTGTCACAGGCTGACTGTGGCAGACCAGATTGCTTCTATTGTTGCCCTGCGTAGGTGCCTGTCGCTTGGTGCCAATAGCTTTAACAAGGAAAAACACTGCAATGTGTCATGTCACCTCCTCCTCTAAATGATTCATGCAGGCCTTGTTAAGGTGATGTGGGCCTCATTCTCAGATATCTGCGGTTTCCATTAGGAATTCCTTGAAAATTGACTCCCCAGGACACCTTTAGAGGTAACTTCAAAGGGTCTCATTAATGAATATCATGCCATTTATACAAGAGAGTGAACAATAGCATTAGAAAAACCTGTGTTCTCCTTGCTCTTTGGTTAAGTCAATGTATTAGCTCCATAGCAAGATAAAAAAAAAGACAAAGCAGAAATCTGCTTTAACCAGATGTGGAGCTGATCAGTTATCATTCCTGTTATTCTGTGGTGGTGAGATTTTACCATTAAAATAGCACACTTAACAAGCAGCTAGTTGTTAGAATTCACCTGGAGCGCATATTTGTGTGTGTGTGTGTGTGAGAGAGAGAGAGAGAGAGCATGCCGGAATACTTTCAAAATAGTTTGTGAACAAGATCATGCATAATTTCATTCCTAATTCTTCCAAAATACAATTTGTTAGAAACTTTTTTGCTCCAACAAGGAGTACATGAAGTTGATATGCCTGATCAACAAGCAGGAAAAGCCTTTGCAAATCTTTTTAAAAGACTTCGCATTAGAAGAACATATTTCTTATGCATAGTTTGGAAACCAGTTTTAAACACAAGGATGACCGTTCAAGGTCCAGCTAGTTTAGTATTCTGTTTCCTATAGGTAGGGTTGCCATATTTTGAACAGCACATTTGCCAACTTCTACAGTCATACCTCGGGTTACAAACAACTCGGGTTACGAACTCCGCAAACTCAGAAGTATTTTCGCCGCGCGTGCGTTCTGCGCAGAAGCGGTGTGCGTGGTTTGCGCATGCGCAAAGCGCATAAATTGTGCTTTGTGCATGCGCAAAATGGCACTTCGGGTTACGACCATTTCGGGTTACGAACTGCGTCCCGGAACAGATCGTGTTCGTAACCCAAGGTACCACTGTACTTTTAACTATGGATCGCTATGCCAATTCTACCCATGAAAAGATGGATGTGTACTGGAAAAAGAGGACATATGGCATCTCTACACAATGTCCGAAAGAGGCAGTCCATAAGTGAAGCATGAAGAGCCCTTTCCTGCTGTTGCTCCCCAGAAGCCAAATTGAGGGAGAAATAACCCATTTTCCTTAGGCTGCTCCCCCTATTTAAATTGCCCATATTGTATATGTCATTAATATGCCACAGTTAATAGTGCCTAGAGCAGTAGCAGCCATGATGTAAACTGAAAAATGAATGGGTAGACACCCAAACCAGTGCTCTAATTAATATGCCCCATGGCTGATATTTTAAGGAAAATTAAGGACATTGCGAGAGCTTATCACAGATCTCCCATGGCTCATGTAGCTTGGATCTTGGATTTGTTTTGCCAGCCAAACGTTTCACTGTATTTCGGATCTAATGTTACCAACAAACTAATGCCACTTTGCCAGAGCTTCTCCATGCAAGGAACGGGGCAGGCTCCTGTCCAAGAAAGGGCTAAGTCTTAAAACATGACATTAAAGAAAGGCTGCTCATTGTTCCTTGTAACATTTGGTTCTGCCCAGACTCGGAGCCTCTCTTAGACACCTGGTGCAACTACTAGGCTGAACAAAAACTACAAACTTGGAGCTACCCCAAAACCTAGGGTTAATTAGAATGTCACCCTTTTTGATGGCTTTATCTACATTATCACATAAAAACCTCAACCACAAGCAATAGATGTTTATTTTATATATTCACACACACACACATGCATAATGTATCACTGCAGCTTCCATGTTTAGGAGGCATTGAAAAGTATTTCGGTTTCAGTTAGATATGAATTTTAGGACTACTGTTTGGTAAACTTCAATCTACAGTATCTGGATTATTAGTATGGTAGACAGGAGGATGGTTTTTTATGAAGACAGAAGTACAGTACCGACTGTGTTGAGACATGTTTTTCTACATTGATAAACAAAACTACTGAACATCACGTTCAACCAAATAAAAAAGCTATCTGTTCCGCTGAAGAATTCATACAATGCTCAGGGCAAGTTACAGCTGGCTTAAAGAGCAAAATCTTTTCTAGTTAAATGACTTATAAAACCATTACATCAATGAAGCTTTTCAGCAAATTTATTCAATTAAAGGGGATTTGTGCCATTTCAACAGTTACTGGATTATAACACACAAATTCTTGCAATTTCAAAATTTTAGAGAATCCAAGGCATGGTTTTAGGCACACACACACAATGCTTTCAGCTAGTAGTGTGGTAGAAGATAGAGCAGCAGAAACAGGAGTCCAGCTAAAATGGCCAGTGCTTAGATCATTTTTATTAGGTGATATCCTGTGCAGCAGCAACATCAAAAGTACAAGAATGCAAGTTGAAAAGAGAGTGATCGTTCCAATAGATGTGGCCACTCCTACAGAGTCCCAAACAACGTTATCAACAAGGAACAATCAAAAGAGTTGTCCTGACTCCATCCCATATTCTTCTTCTTTGGTGATCACTCGTATCCGAGTAAGATTGTCTTCCATAAACACGGTTTTAACAATGGGTCCGTAAGTGACTGTGGAGGTCAATTCTGGATCCACACGTCCTTCCACAGTGGGGACATTAGTTTCCGGGCGGGAGTTGTTCACGGTGTGGATTTGCCAAGCGTGCCTTCCTCTTAGCACGTTTCTCCCTTGCGTCCTGTGTTCGAGCATCTTCAAAGTCCACGACACCATTGGTAAAGGCTGTTCTCCAACTGGAGCGCTCGCAGGCCAGTGTTTCCCAGTTGTCAGTGTTTATACTACATTTTTTAAGGTTTGCCTTGAGACAGTCTTTAAACCTCTTTTGTTGACCACCAGCATTACGCTTTCCATTTTTAAGTTCGGAATAGAGTAGTTGCTTTGGAAGACGATTATCAGGCATCCGTACAACATGACCAGTTCAACGAAGTTGATGTTGAAGAATCATTGCTTCAACACTGGTGATCTTTGCTTCTTCCAGTATACTGATATTAGTTCGCCAGTCTTCCCAAGTGATGTGTAAAAATTTTCGGAGACACCGTTGATGGAATCTTTCGAGGAGTTGGAGATGGTGTTTATACGTGGTCCATGTTTCACAAGCATATAGTAAGGTTGGTAGTACAATAGCTTTGTAAACAAGCATTTTGGTTTCCCTGCGAATATCCCAGTCCTCAAACACTCTGCACTTCAATCGGGAGAAAGCCGGACTCACAGAGCTCAGGCGATGCTGGATTTCGGCGTCAATGTTGGCCCTTGTGGAAAGGTAACTGCCTAGGTAGGAGAAGTAATCAACATTTTCCAACATTACACCACTGAGTTGGATTTGTGGCACTGCAGAGGGGTTGTTTAGTACTTGTTGGTGCAGCACTTTGGTTTTTGGATGTTGAGTGATAGGCCAGGCTTTTCGTAAGCTTCTGCAAAGATATTTAGGGTGGTTTGGAGGTCATCCTCTGAGCATGCACACACTACGTTGTCATGAGCATACTGAAGCTCTACGATGGAAGTTACAGTAACCTTACTTTTTGCTTTCAGCCTGCTCAGATTGAAGAGCTTTCCATCTGTTCGATATATTAGTTACATACTGAAGGCCCCAATCAACACATGACAACTATGGTTATGCCATGACAATGTTGCCTAATTGTGCCTTCCACCCATCAGGAGCAAGCACACTACCAGGAAAAAGGCTACAATTCTGCCTCCACTACAGATCACTAGGAGCTGTGGTCTGTAGGAGCTCAGCCAGTGTGGTTTGGTTCTTAAAAGTGTCTCCACCCAGCCATGAAGTTCCCTCCGTGACCTTGGACCAGCTATCTTTTCTCAGTTACCTATGTCACAGGCTTCCCATAGGATAAGACGTGTCATGGGAGAACAATGCATGCCACTTTTAACTCCTTGGAGAAAAGGCAAGATAGAAATGTAATTAACTAACAACACCATGGTTAGGAGAGCAGCAACTACATTTACAAAAAAGCACCACAATGACCCCAGACAGCGATAAAATCATTCAGCAACACAAATACAGCCATCCTTTTGCCAATGAAAACACTAAGGTCATATAGAGATGGACGGCCATTCCAATCACGCAGTTGACAAGAGGCATGCTTGGAGAACCCAAGGACTCTCCAGGAAAGAATTTCACATTTTGCCTTGGGATGAGAAACTTTACTGTAGGATGCTATGTGAGAATAACCAATTCATCCTTTTAGTGAGGAAGAGAGAAGTGTGAAATATACAATGGAGAATGGAAGGTGCAACAAGAAGATCAAGGAAGGTACCTCCTGGAGGAAAGAGAGTCAAGACCCATGCTAGGGGGAGAAAAGAAAATTCAGGCTCCACAAGGTAAACTTAACATGTGGATGTATTTTTAACAGGTTGCATCACTCTCTAATAATGATTGTTATTTTTCTGTCTTGAATTTATGCTGATATGGAAAGTAGGTCCCTGTGAAAATCTACTTCTTCCCATTGAACAGAGTTAACAAAGGTGCAGGACTCCTGTCGGCTTAAAGGTTTGATGTCATAATAGCATGTCTAAAACATCATAACCTTATTATTCCACTTTTATGCTGGCATAAGAAATGTATGTCCCGGGCAATTTTGGAGGAAGGCGAGTGCTATAAACTTAATAAATAATAATAGCAACCCTATCTTTGTCCACCCAATGAAATGCAAGAAGGTTCCACATTAGCACTTCACATAAAAGGCAAATGATGTTTACAAATGTTTCCGCAGAGAGGCAACTGGTAAAACATATGACGCAGGCCTGTCGTCATACATACAAGCCTCATCCTGCTCATTGATAGAAGCACCTCTAAATAGGAGAGATTTGTAGAGGGAATCAACATGTCTAAAAGCGACATGTATCCTTGATTAGAAAGTCAAAACCATAGTAAATCTCACCAACCGTTCTGAGATAATGCTCTCTCTTCGCTGGATTTCTTTTTATATATAAAGAGCTTACTCTGTGTGAAGGCAAACCTGTTGATCTTAATCTTTCAAGTTCCACATTACATTTATAGATGTTTCATTAAGTTCCATGTCAGCTTTTGCCCGGTAAAGTGGATGCTGAAATAAAGAGGGATGGATTTCAAACGATGTAGCTTCACAGGCACCAACGACTGTCTGACTGTTTTCTCTTCAGCAATGCCGTTAACGAAAACAAAACAAAAAACGGCTTTTGAATTTTCCCACGACCACATAAGAAAAAGAAAATAGGGCTGGAATAGAATTCATAAAACAATAGACACACCTACATCTACCAGAATTCTACTTGTGTTTTATATTTTCATAGTTATTGATGAGAATTTTGCATACCATAATGTGTTGTTTTTTAAAAAATATATATTTTACTTAATTTTCAGATAAGTAAAAAATTTAGAAAAACAAAAAATCCCCCAAAGTTGAATACAAGAGAATGATATAACAAAATGATGTAATAAAAAGAGAGAGCATAAGCATATGATAGAGCTTTCATTTTTGTCAAGAGGGCCAACAAACACCAAATAAATTAGAGCGTCCCCACATAACAAAGATTATTTTCTAACTAATATTTCATCATAAAATATAGAGTTATTTTAAGCATTTCTGAAGTATCACTGAAGTATTTGGAAGTTCACTTATTCATTAATTTAGACAATTTCTATCCCACTTACATTTCATGAAAATGCAAGGTGGCTAACATATTACATGATAATGCAATATAAAACAGAGAACATTTCAAACTAATTCCAGTAAAATAACACACAAATAAATCCAGCAGACAACCTAAACCAAGCCAAAAGTTATTTAGTCAGCCAAAGCTTTATTAAAAAGCCATTTCTTCAATCATAGTATACAAATAAAATAAATGAGTAATAATAAACACTTCAATAATAACAAACCAATTTTGCAGAAGTAACTATATAGAAAAGTACTTAAAGCTTGTTGTGATGATGATGATAATAATAATAATAATAATAATAATAATAATAATAATAATAATAATAATAAATAATTATTATTTATTTATACCCCGCCCATCTGGCTGGGTTTCCCCAGCCACTCTGGGCAGCTTCCAACCGAATATTAAAAACAGTACAGCATCAAACATTAAAAACTTCCCTAAACAGGGCCACCTTCAGTTGTCTTCTAAAAGTAAAATAGTTACTTATTGCCTTGACATCTGCTGGGAGGGCGTTCCACAGGGCGGGTGCCACTACCGAGAAGGCCCTCTGTCTGATTCCCTGCAACTTGGCTTCTCGCAACGAGGGAACCGCCAGAAGGCCCTCGGTGCTGGATCTCAGTGTGTGGGCTGAATGGTGGGGGTGGAGACGCTCCTTCAGGTATACAGGACCGAGGCCGTTTAGGGCTTTAAAGGTCAGTACCAACACTTTGAATTGTGCTCGGAAACGTACTGGGGGCCACTGTAGATCTGTACTGTGATAATAAAGTAGTTTAGATGGTTTTTGAGAGCTGCATCTTGTCTTTAGCTATTCTTTGAGAGTTAAAGTCTACAGCTGGGTGCTTCCAAGAAATATATAGAGCAAATGTTGCTATAATTCAGTAACAGATCTGGATGCAATATCCTAAGTTAAGCAGCCCATTCCCGGGGCTTTTGAAACCATGACTTACTCTTGGGGATATCATGTTGAAAAATATGATATTATGGTAAGAATGTTAGAAGAAGGGAATCAGGATCATAGAAGTCTTTTATCAATAGAGCATGTTGCTGAATTTCTGAGAACCAAAAACCAAAGTTTGGCTGGGCAGATAATCAAGAACAAAGTTGGGAGCGGCTGGAAGTATTGTCTCAGATGTTCACTTAGAGTTCCACCCACAGTCAGTGTTGGAGCTTGAAAGGTAATGGAACTGGTTGGGGATTCCCATTTGATCTCCAACATGCATTCTTTTGCATGGAATTTATCATGTGCAGTTGAATCGATACAGCTGTTGAAAGGAAAACTTGCCGGGAAATGGAGCACACAGTTTAATGAGAGTCAAAGGAAGAAAGTTGATTCGCTCACTGTGGAAATGGTTCAATTTTGCAACAACTATTCAAGATATTTGACACTGGTGTCAGTTGGAATTGTGTGGTCTGCTGATGTTAGATAGATTTCTTAAATGGAACTACTGTACAGTGAATCTTGTTTATTTTTGCTGGGTTTTAGAGAGAGGTTTTGCAAGTGAAGTGCTTTGCTTATCCCAACTGTGCAGTTGAAATGGTTTGTAAGCTGCCTCAGCATCTGTGCAAAACTGTAAGGAACTTTCTAAAGCGGCTTGTTGTTGTTGTTGTTGTTGTTGTTGTTGTTGTTGTTTTTACAAAGATGCTGCTCTTGTCCATCACACCTCAAGTTAAAAGCTCTCCATCAAAGCTGGAGAACTCACTGCTTTCTGAACTGCTTAAAGAAATGGGTGTGAGTGGCAGAAGGCAGAGTGGATGCAGATGATCTTTCTCCGTTCATTTCCCCATCCATCTGCTCCTGATGTATAGTAACATTCTCCTTAGTCCTTGGCAGGATGATAGATGACCCAACTATCTTGGAGTGAGAGGGCTTAGCCTGAGGTACTTTGTCCATCTGTATGGACTAAAGGAGGACTAGGGTTGCAGGAGTGCTCCCTTTCATTTTGAGATGCTGGAAGGAATGCTTTACTCTCGTGAGCTAAAGCATGTTTTTGATCTAGTCATCAGTTAAATAATTATATGGCTGGCATCCAGAAGTGCCTAACTGAAGCCAAGTTCAAGATTAGTGACTGGGAAAGATCTCAGTAATAAAATGTAAAAAAAATAAAACTAAAAATCATTCTTGCATGTGGGGATGTTTGAAGAATTTCATTTCTGTGTGGATTCCAATGCAGAATTCCAGTGCAACTCCTGTGTCTGCAGTACAAATATCCTTCAGAGTTTAAACTTCTCTGAACTTTGCAATATACCGTAGTTCTCAGCTCAAAAAATGCTGAAATATGTAATTTAGAATAAAATACATTTAGAAATGTATACATTGGAATAATATACATGTATTTAAAACATGCATTTTGTAATAATATGTTTAGTATTTTTGTCCCACCTCTCCTCCAATGGACTCAGTGTGGCTATAAAGTTTTTTCCTCACCATTCATTTTCATAATGTGCCTGTGAGGTAGGTTAGACATAAGAGATAGTGACTGGCCCAAGGTCATACAGTGAGCTTCATGGATGTTTTGAAATTTAAATCCTGGTCTTTCAGGTCCCAGTAAAGCACTCTAAACACTGCACCATACTAGCTCTATGTATCTTAATATGTTAGGTAAAGGTAAAGGTAAAGGGACCCCTGACCATTAGGTCCAGTTGTGACCGACTCTGGAGTTGCGGCGCTCATCTCACGTTATTGGCCAAGGGAGCCAGTGTACAGCTTCCAGGTCATGTGGCCAGCATGACAAAGCCGCTTCTGGCGAACCAGAGCAGCACACAGAAATGCAATTTACCTTCCCGCTATAGCGGTATCTATTTATCTACTTGTACTTTGACGTGCTTTCGAACTGCTAGGTTGGCAGGAGCAGGGACCGAACAACAGGAGCTCACCCCGTCGTGGGGATTTGAACTGCCGACCTTCTGAACAGCAAGCCCTAGGCTCTGTGGTTTAACCCATAGCGCCACCCGCGTCCCATCTTAATATGTATTTGCATACTAATTTCCATGTGGATTCAGAAAACAACCTGCAGTTTAATGCATTAAGTGCATGCCTATCTGGGTTCAGACTCTGGTTCAGGACTGAATCTGCTTCGGTTGCCTTGAAGCATGATCTCTGTTGGGAGAGGGACAGTGGTAGTAAGACCCTGTTGTTCTTACTAGATCTCTCATTGGCTTTTGGTACCATTGGCCATGGTTTCCACCAGAACCATCTACAGGAGATGAGTATTGCGGGCACTGTTCTGCAATTGTTTTGGTCTTATTGGAGCACTAGCGAAAACCAAGAGCGGGGAGGTGAGGGGCTGTGAAATAGATCCAGGAGCATTTAATTGGATTAAGTGGCCTGTTAATTGAAAGGAACAGAGAAGAATTCAACACTATGCTATTAGGATCATTCCATCAGTACAAGCATTTCGGCAAACATGCCAGATGAAATGTTCTACCCTCTTTCCCCCATGCATTGTTATGAGGGTTCTCCTGACCCTCTGGAGAAGATTTGGGGGATGTACAGGGGGTGTATGAGGGAAGCCCCATTTGAGTGGGAGCCTTTGAGCTGGCTTCTGCTAACACACCAGGTTCATATTCTAGTATGAATGAGTTAAGAATATAAGAACAGCTTTCCTGCATCAGCCCAAAGGCCCAGCCAGACCAAAGGTCTAGCTTCCTGTTTCTCTCGGTGGTCAGCTAGATGCCTATGGAAAGCCCACTAGCAGGACATGAGGCCAATAGCACCATCCCACTGTTCCACTGTGACTGGTATTCAGATGCATTGCCTGTGATACTCGAGGTAACATATAGCCATCATGACTAGCAGTCATTGATAGTCTTGTCCTCCATGAATTGGACTAATCCCCTTATGAAGCTGTTCATTGGTGAGCATCACTATACCTTGTGGGAGTAAATTCTGTAGTATAGCTATGTGGTGTGTGGAGAAGTACTTCCTTTTGTCTGTTCTGAATCTTCCAGTTTCATTGGATGGTCCTCAGTTCTAGTATTACAAGAGAGGGAGATGAACTTACCTCAGTTCATTTTTTTTCCACAACATGCATTATTATAAAAAGGTAAAGGGACCTCTGACCATTAGGTCCAGTCGTGGCCAACTCTGGGGTTGCGGCGCTCATCTCGCATTATTGGCCGAGGGAGCCGGCATACAGCTTCCAGGTCATGTGGCCAGCATGACAAAGCCGCTTCTGGCAAACCAGAGCAGCACACAGAAACGCCATTTACCTTCCCGCTGTACCGGCACCTATTTATCTACTTGCACTTTGCATTATTATACACTTTGCATTATTATACACACCTCTAAATTGTGTCCACCAACTTACTCTTTTTTTCTAAACTATGTAGCTCCAAAAGTGTAACCTTTCCTCATAAGGGATTTGCTCCAGCCCCTGAACCTTTTGTTTTCCCTTTCCTGAACCTTTCTCAGCTCAACAATGTTCTTTTTGAGGTGTGGCCCTCAGAACTGGACAAAGTCATCCAAATGAGATTCTGCCATCACATCTTTGAAGGCTTTGTCCATAAACCTCTCTACCCATTTCTGCTTCTGTAGGACAGCTATCTTCATCTTGAGGGAACAAAATCGTTCCCTGAGCCAGGAGCTTTTTGTACCAAGGATACACCAGGCACCCAGTAGGCAGATGGGAAATTCTGTCTACACCCAGTAGGCAGTAGATACATGGGACATTCTGTGCTCTATTGCTCTCATGCATCATTTGGCTTTCTACCTTCATAACTGTTTGTTGTTGTTGGGCTTTATTGCCTTGGAAGTTGGGATATGTATGATCTCAAAAGAGGAGGGTTGACTACCCTGGCTTCTTTGCCCTGTCCCTGAACTCCCATAGGTGTTTTAATCAACCTGTCTGCTTAGCTGTTTACCTTTGTAACTGGGGATGAGATGCTTTTCCAGTTGGGATTCAGTTGGAAACACACACCTTAGTGATGTTTGGCACCAGAATAGAGGCTGGGGTGAATCAAGGTAAAGGGGGGAAATCTTAGCTTAGCTCTTGTGACCATGTTAATTTGACTTTTGCACCTCATGTTCCTCCTCTGCTCAGCCGTATAGCTGCCTACAGGGGCTGGCACTATTACCTTATACTTATCTGATATTTTAACTTGCCTCTACAAATGTTTAGTGTTGAAGAGTGGTGCCTAAAGGTTAATTCTGATTTCCATGATATTCTGCCAGGCTTAACTCTGAGTGCAGAGGGTGCCTCCAAACATCTGAACGCTGTTACTTTTGCATGCCTAACGCTGCCAAAATTGTTCAAAACAAATGTTTATAAATGTAGCTCCCCCACCCCCACATCCCCTGCACTAAGCCTACGGTTTGAGAAGTTATTCTAACAAAGCTGCCTAACCCCAGTCTTGGTTGCGTGATCTTTAGTCATTGATGTGGTTGTTCATGGCAGCCTGATAGTCTGTGTATGTTGTGCAGGAATAAGACAGCATATGTCAGTATTGAAAATCCCACATCAAGGTGTCAGTGTGCTTGGCAGCTAGGCAAAGATCTCATGAAACTTAATTTGGGAATCCCTGTTCTGAGATGCATGATCTGGCATGCAGTACATTTGTCTTTGAGGCATCTTGTCTACAGTGGTGCATTTCTTGTTGCTGTTGGAGCCTGCTTGTTTGCAAAACTTGAATGTGTTATTCTCGGAAGTTGCCTTCCATATACGGACATATGGGTTGGCATCCAGAATGTGAAGTTCTGCAACATTTTTGTGGTGCGGAAGTAGATCTTACCTGGAAAAGACAAAATGACTTCTGTTAATGATAGCAAGCATTGTCTGTGCCTGTCCAGAACCCCACTGTTTTATTTGCGTTAGGTACACACCACAACTGAAAATACCCATGTCTTCTACAGGAAGGTGTCTTCGGGGCCTAAAATGGGAATAAGAGGTAGTGATTGCTGTGGTATCAAATGGCTCACCCTTTAGCATTGTATTTCCATTTTAAGCGTTTTCCCCAGCCTTCTGTTTTGGACAGGTACAATGCAAATGTTTCCATGCAGGAGATGCATTACACAGCTCTGTGTAGGTTGGTAGGACACGACAAATAATTAAAATTCTGCAGTCCCCATGGTTTCATTAGCAGCTCAGCATGTGATACGATGAAAGCGGTGCCATCTGACAAACCTGCTTCTTAATCATATCTATAGGAAGTTCTAAAACCATGCCAGAAAGAATATTCAGCTCAGTTTCCAACATACAAGTTCGGATTTCAGATCATCATAAAATAAATGTCTACCCACAACACTTTCCCATTTTCCTTGTGGTATATGTTATAAATAATATTAGTGTATAAAACCCATATAGTTCTGATGTGCTTCAAAATGCTTAGATTTGTGTACATTAAGGTGGGCTACTAGGTAAGGGACTAAACAGCTAGTGTTAAGTTTGCTAGGCACCAGCACCAGTTTGGATTGAGACCCCAACTTGGAAGAACAGGTTAAAGTCCACCTATTCTCCCTGCCAAGAGCCCAATATGGATCAGGGGCCATGCTTTCTAACAGTAATAGTAATATCAGTGCTTCTTTTATGGCGGTACTCACCAGTACACAGTACCAACACTCCGCCTCCAAAAAATAAATCGCCCGGTTGTGGCAATCCCAGCTCTGAGCACTCAGCAGATTCTCGCCCTGCACCAAGCCCAGCCCACAGCCTGGCCCAGTTGGCCCAAAAAGGTGCTTCATGGTGAGTACCAGCACCGCTTTTTCTAGAAGAAAGGCACTGAGTAATAGTAATAATAACAGCAATGCTGCAATTGGTAATTGCATGAATGGTGTCTTACAGCGTTTGGCCCTTAGCCTTCATGTAGCTATTATTATGAAATATTTAAATGATACTTTGCTGCCAAGACAATTTTTCCATGGGTGAGTTATGTCTTGGCTAACCTCTGTGTTGTCATAAAGCATCTTCGATAATTATTGCAGTTCTGTTCAGTTTGCAGAGGCTGTCATTTGAAAATGTTTCACTTGAAGTATTTATGTGCAATTAGATGCAATAATTGTAATACGTTCGGCAGTCTTGGATGCTATACGGCTGCGAGTCTGTTGGTATGTGGTGCACTGTTGAAACGGAGCCCTTGTGATCACCTGCCATTTGGCAGTAATGTCACTTTCTGCTGGAGTGAAAGCATTTCTCACATTTCATGTGGCAATAAATATTGAATTTCGGAGTGTGATCAAGCCTTAGGTTGCAGGTGAATGCAAAAAGTTTGCTCCCAGGGGCACGTGCCGAAAGCGTTTGTACGCTTTTGATGCTGTTCGGCATGTTTGCAAATGTTGCTGCTCTTTCTCTATCCCACCGGGGCTTGAAATGCTGCAGGATTGTCAAGGTTCAGGACATGTTAATAACGATCTGCGGCTGTTCAAACAAAACAAAAGGCCCTGACAACAAAAGCGACTAGGGCTGCCTGCATACCATACATGAAAAGCACATTATTTCCTCCAAGGAATCCCGGGAATTGTCGTTTGCCCCTTGCATTAATACAATTCCAAGAGTGCTTAACAAACTGGTTTCCAGAATTCTTTGGGGTAAAATAATGCTCTTTAAATGTATGGTGTATATGCAGCGGAAGGCAATTTTTCAGTTCTGGTGTTGCCTCAGACAGATTGGGAGCTGGGAGAGGATAGGATGGTCTTGGTTTTATAGCTGGTTAGCCATCATATTTTATAGCTATGGTGGGCAGTCAATTCTGGCTATGGGTAATACCTACAGTACTCAGATCTGATATGGCACAAGTTTTCAGGCTAGCCATGTCTACTTCATAATCTACAGTGGTATCTTGGTTTTCGAACGTCTCCATTGATGAACCTTTCAGAACCCGAACACCAAAAACCCAGAAGTCAATGCTTCCATTTTCGAATGCTCCTCAGAAGTCGAACGGCTTCCACTGCGTGTTTTTCAATTTTCTCAATTGAATTTGCAGACAGCCCTTTACGCCTCGGTTTTCATTTGTTTCGGAACTCAAACGGTCTGCCGGAAAAGATTATGTTCGAGAACTGAGGTAACACTGTACTTGATAAATGTAGGCTGGTACTCAGTCAGTGCTTTCCAGTGAATTCAGCCACCTCTTTCACATGCTACAGGAGGCAAAGCCTTGGATACAATGCCAGCAGTAAAGGGTTAACCCTCTGCCTTTTCTCACATGGGACAACTCATGTTCTACGTGTTTATCATCAAAGGCCTTGCTCTGTGTCCCCATTCCCATTGATTATTTGTGTGGCTGGGACTTATGACACAGCCTTTTCCGTTGTGGCACCCAGACCATGGAACTTCTTTCCCTGAAAAGTCCAAGTGGCTTCTGCTATGATGGCCTTTCAGTGAAATATAAAAACATTTTTCTTATCTGAAGCCATTGGTTTGACCTGAGGTGTTTTGCTTTTGTTGTTTGCTCCTTACAATGAGTTTACTTGGCTCTTATTTTAGCTCTCTGTTTTTAGTTACTGTGAATTGCATTTTGTTTGGGGTTTTATTGCTTGCAGTTATTGCAAGCTGCCTTGGGAACCTGTTGGGATAAATAAACTACTTCCAAGAAGTCGGGATGTCAGAGAATTCCAATGGAAACAGAAACAGGAGCGGAAATTGCTATGTTTGCTTATTCATGCTGTGTCCAGAATAGAAATAATCCATACTTATTCGCTGTTGTTATTTTCATTCTGTAAATGATTTGTAAGATATATAATTAATGACACCACACACACACACACACACCAAGTTCTATTGTGTTGCCTTTGCATTGAAAGGAAATGGAGTGGAATGTAATGTTTATTGATAACATAATTATGTAAAAATTCTGCCGCAGCAGATGGAGAAACGAATAACGTAGTTTTTGTTCGAAGCTGAACTGCAGTGGAACAGAAATAGTGTTGAATGCAATGACTACAGGTCAGGGTAGAAATGGATGTCTTCTTACATCCCTATGAAGAAGCCACAGGATAATATCTCTCCCAAGCCTCTGATCTGCACACACCATTCCCATATACCTTATCCTCCTGCCAATCATTCCTTCCCTTACTCCCCTCCTCTTCTGGCATGCCACTGTCTTCTAGTTTCAGTGGTTACTTCTAGTGCTCATCAATAAGTACTTATCCACCTACCTTCAACAGCCATGTGCACCATTCATTGATAGGTGAGTAACTGTTGCCCAAGTTCGTCTTACTCAGCCCACCAGTCACCATCAAATCCTGAACTGGAAAAACTCAGTTAGTGTTCCCTGAACAGAAGCAACTGACAGGAAGACTGTGCATTATGAACTCATATGCTCCATTTCCCAATTCCAAACAAGGTTGTTGTTGAATAACTCTTTCCTGCAAACTATTAATACAAAATAGTTGGGACACAGTAAATACTACACAGCTTTCAAGGTCCTGCTAAACACAGTTTTGCTTTTCCAGTTACACTAGTCCAAAATCCTGTTCACACTGTGGCCAACAAGATGCTTATGGAAAGTCCACAAGCAGAACATGAGCTTCTTCTTCTTCTTCTTCTTCTTCTTCTTCTTCTTCTTCTTCTTCTTCTTCTTCTTCTTCTTCTTCTTCTTCTTCTTCTTCCTTGGCGATCACTCGTAACCAAGTAAGATTGTCTTCTATAAACATGGTTTTAACAATGAGTCCATAAGTGACTGTGGAGGCCAATTCTGGATCCACACGTCCTTCCACAGTGGGGACATAGGTTTCCGGGCAGGAGTTGATCATGGTGAGGGTTTTCCAAACGTGCCTTCCTCTTAGCTCGTTCATCCCTTTTGTCCTGAGTTCGAGTGTCTTCAAAGCCCATGATACCTTTGGAGCGCTCGCAGTCCAGTGTATCCCAGTTGTCAGTGAGCTGAGCACAACAGCTTTAACCATGCACTGTGTGAAAAAGTTCTTTCTTTTGTCTAGTTGAAGCCGCAAGTTGGAGGGAGCACCCTAATCTGGCCTTTAACTTCCATTAGCGCTAGCCAGGATGGGGCTGACTTGGTTTTCCCAACTTGATGTTTCCCACATGCTGTGGTCATCGTAACTGGCATATTTCTTTCACCAGGGTCTCATGGAGTAGGATGGACCTTGTGTTTTCATTTTGAATTCATGTGGTGTTGCAGAATATTTAGAAGCAATCAAACATGGCAGATACTATTTTTAAAATACTATTTTTACTGCAGCAAAGTTTACATGCACTATAAAAAAATACCTGTCCAAATTCAGATCTTTGTTGTTGATTAGTGCTACTCATGTAACATGGAGTAACACCTTTAAAATCTATAGTGCTACTTCAGATTTACTCTTGCACCTGTTGGGAAACAATGCTCTCATGTTTTTGCTTGACAAAGCTGTACAGATGGGCTAATTGAAGCTTTACTCAGTCTACTTAATTGGACGAATGGCCCTCAAAGCTGTCAATAAATGGTGTGTTCACAGTGAGGTAATTAATAACGCCATTTCCTTCTGGTAGACATATCATTAGCCATTATTTCTTGAATCACGACATTGATGTCTTTATTCCAAGAGGTAATTGCTGGTTTCTGGAAAGGGTTTGCCCACCAATTCCCTAGAAGTGACATCAGCGCTGAAAAATTAAAACTACCCAAATCTGTTATTTTTGAATTAATAATGAGGAGAAATTTTGAATAGCAAATATACCCTTTACTGAAAGACGTTTTTGTGCCCATGTGGACATTTACATGGAGAATAACAAGTTCATTTGATGGAAGAACATTTTGAAACTCAGATAGTGACTCTGAATTGCTTCAGCTGAACATTTCTTCATTTTGCTGTATCGCTGACTTTTCCTGTAATTGCCTTGATACAATACATTAACTGTGCTAGGATGTTGTTTTCTATTAGGGCCAAACTAGATATGACGCATGTCACACTTTGGCATTGCTTAGCTGATTTTGTTAAACAAATAGCCAGCATTTGGGGGGGGGGGCAGATTGGGACTGTGGTATGGAGGGATGAGAAGTTCAGCCCCCTCCCCTGGCAAATGCAGTCCTAATGATAATCCCTTGTCCCACACCAGCTATTCACCACGGGAGGAATGCTCTTCCCATTGCAAATAGCAGGAATGGGGTGATATTACAATGGCAATTTCACTCCCCCAATACAGCTGTTCCCATTTACCTTGGAGTGGCAATGGATAATATAGCTGGTTTCTTTTAGTAAAATTATCACAGAGACTGCTCAGGATGCAAATACTACATAAGTATAAATGCATACAAATGCAGCAAGCTTAAACGTCTCATTTTTTTCCACTGGCAGGGGACAGGACCTTAGTGACCAGTGTCATGTGGTTTGATTTCTTTTCTGTTTAGTAGTTTCAGATGTCAACATGGTTAAACACAGATCTGGGTGCAGTGTGCTACCCCAACCCAGCAGTGATTTGAATCCAGTTGCGTGCCGAGGTACCAAGATATCCCCCCCCCCCAATAACTCACACATCACACAAGTTTGAGGTTTTTGGCATTAATTTTGGCCACAACTTTATTTAAATACAACTGAATATGAGTGGTTGCTTAGGCATTGGTTCTTGCCATCTGTCCCCCGCCTGGGACAGATCTGACTCCCACTAGCCTAGTAGGGGAGCCAGTAGGTGAGCACCCTCTGGGAGAGATCTGGGCAGGGGCCCAAGCCCTTGACCTCATCCCTCAGATGCTCCCCGAGGCTCATGCGTGGCCCTGACCCCCAAACGGGGATAAACGGACAAACATGTAGAGCACCAGGATTCCCTTAACGGAATACCCCTAAAGGCAGCAGCAACCATGAGGGGCAGGCCCAACCAAAATCCGTACCCCTCCACCATCCAATTTGAACCAATGCCTAACCGCCAACCTTACAAGTTGTGACTTATTGCAGCGTAGTAGGCAAAAACCACCTGGCACCAGCCAGTCAGCCAAGTGGCAAAATTCCTACCAGGCCCCTGAACCAAAACAGGCGACCTCATGAGAGGCGCAGCAAGGGCAATGCAAGAACGCCTAAAATTAGAGGAGGGCGGGCGGGAGATTCGTTGCAAGCAGCAAAAGTGGGATAAAGCTGCTCGCTGAGCATATTTATAGTGCAGAGGCTGTCAATCAATCATTTGCTACGTGCTAAATACCCCAGCAACAGCTCAACCCACCAATCACCCATGTGGCCATCCAAACTGACCCACCTCTCCAACCCTGGGGTATCTTGTTAACCCTTCCGCAACCCATGTTCTACTTTAAGGGTAGAACCTGCTATATCAACTTGGCCTTAGGCACAAAACACTGGCAGTTAGGTTGAGATATGAAATCAGTCCTCCAGGCAGATGTGCAAAGTTTTCTAGCATCACTATTTTAGGGGTCAAGTGAGTGCCTCTTTTCTTTGCTGCCCTGCCTGTATAGATAGGCTGGGCAAACTATGAAACGCTCCCTGCAAGGGACCCCTGTTGTGCACAGAGGAACACTAGCTCGACTTGGCAGCATCTTCAAAGAGATAACAGAAGGGAATATTGTAGCCCCTGTGAAGAGGAAGTCCCAGAGAGGATTTGGATTTGAGATTTCTTCCCTTGGAAAGAGAGAAAAGGGCCTTTCAACATCATGGAAGGTGGGGCACAGAAGTCCTCAGGGAGGAAAGTGAAGCAAGGCCAAAGGAAGTCCTATAAAAGTGCTATAAAAATCAGCAGATGGATGGGCATCAAATTCAGCATTTCCAACACTGAAGCCATCATATCAGTAGCTGCAGATGCAGAATGGCGAGTTGTAGCAATACAGATGCCAGTCACAGAGGAGGGAACATTTTAATTCTTCTTGCATGGCAATAAATCCTAGGAAGAAGTTTGCACACACGCAATCTGCCATTCAGTTTAAGTGAATCATTTCCTGTGACAGGATGGCCTCTGCCAACCAGCTGGCTTTTGGAACACGCTTTTCACGAAGTTTGGGTGTCCCAGGTGCAGTGCTTGAAAGGCTGCGTTCTGCCCTCTAGCAACAACTGAGTGAACATCCTTGACAGTCCCGAGAGTACATGGCTTTGCGCAATGCGTTTCTTGCAAAATAATGATTTAAAGGAATGCAGTGTTTCCTTGGGATTAGGTTGAAGATATTTACAGTCAGGGGAGAAAAGAGATGACAGTCCCCAAAAGCAGAGCAAGTGGCTGAGAAGGAGCACTCGGTTAGTAGGAAAACAGTTTATTGTGGTATGCAAAACATTTCACATATGAAACCTTTCTTCAAGGGCAACTAAAATAAGCCTGTATTCAGCAATTCTGAAAATGCAATGGGGAGATGATGTAGCTCAGTGGTTGAGCATCTGCTTTGCATGCAGAAGGTCCCAGGTTCAATCCCTTGAATTTCCAGTTGAAAGGATCAGCTAGCAGATGATGGGAAAGACCTCTGCCAGAGATCTGCTGTCAATCCAAGTAGACAGTGCTGACCTATGAAGATAAATAATCTGACCTGGTATAAGGCAGCTTCCTGTGTATACCCTTTAAAGTCAAACATGGCCCGTTGCAATCTTCATATATATATATTAGTATTGCAGATTGAGCACAATTTGGAATGTGTCATTTGGTGTGGCTTTTTCTCTAATAAGAGGATAGATTTGCATAGGAATGAATTCCTCTGAAATCCAAGGTCTTTGATGCCATAGGATAGGATTGCACTTCTCTAATGAATTATTCCTAAATTTATAATAAAATTCTTTAAAAGTAATAAATAAAACTTAACTCATGATAATATGTTGTTTGTTGCCTCATTTAAATTTCACACCTTGGATTGTGCCTGTCTAGAACATCCTAAAACATCCTGAGAAGTGTCTATGATTATTACACTAAAATATTGTAAAGTATGTTTTTATGCATCCTCATCCATTCACCAGCTTGTTATGTTTTGAAAGGCTTTTTCTAGTGGCCTCACCTGCATAAAACCTATTGCATGGGCATCAATGGCATAAAAATTGTGGAAACCGCTGCAAATGGCAAATTGTCTAAAGCATAATAATAATAATAATAATAATAATAATAATAATAATAATTATTTATACCCCGCCCATCTGGCTGGGTTTCCCCAGCCACTCTGGGCGGCTTCCAGCAGAAAAATAAAACACACTAATCTATTAAACATTAAAAGCCCCCCTGAAACACAAACTCATACACAAACACAAATTCTCAAAATTAACTCAGGAGAAACACACAAGGGGGACGATCTTGTGATAATGTTGGTTGTTCTGGCAGTTAACAGGCTTGTGCATTGCGGCCAGCCAATCAGTCCTTAATATTATGAGTCTTTTTTACGAGCAATAATGGGCTCTTCAGATCACTTCCAACAAATCTATGTTCTTTCACAGAGCTTTGTTGGTACAATTAAACATGAGATGTTGTGTCCTTTGATCTGACTACAATTGAGTTAGAAGTACCGTATGTTGTTTCTATCTTAGTGTGCACTTCCTCTAAGTCAGTGGTAGAGAACCCACAAGTGTAATTATGACCACCAGGCCTCCCTGTTTGGCCCATGAAGCTGTTTCAGCCAAGCCACACCCACTTTCCCACACCTGACATCATGTATGATGCCTTCCATGAGGTCTATTGTAGGGCAGGTAAAGATGCAGCTGAGCTGCAAGGTGGGTTGCAGGCAGCTGTGCAAAGCTCTGCGCACCCAGCTTTGTAAGCTCCGTTGATCAGCTGGTCACAGGGGCTTTGCTAGCTTTCTCAAGCTGTGATGATCAGCTGGTCACTGGGGGTTGCAAATTGCTGTCCACCAGGCTTGGCAAACCCCCAACTTCAGCTGATTGTCGGGAATTGTGGGCAGGGCTTGTGAAGCCCTGATGATCAGCTGATTGCTTCTGACCACCTGCCAACTCTGGTCCATGAGGGGTGTGTGTACATATCCATTTCCCCACCCCTCCTCTACCATCACTGGATAACTTCTGGCCTTAGGCAGTAATCTGAAGGGCTCGGATTTCCCTTCACTCACAGATAGAATCTGTCCACCTGTTAAGGTAAGCCAACATTCTGGGGCTGCAGAACTGTTGTATCTTAACTCATGAGTGTCACTCCATTTAGCAATTTTTGCACCCCATTACAAAACGGTGATAAACTGTTTCCATGGGGGTGGGTTTTTACGGGGAAGAGGGAATGTGCCCCTATTGCCAAGGCCTCTGAGCCAATATTTCCTGGCCCAATGTGTAGTGCAATGTTGATGTTTCTGCGACATGTGCATCCCCATCTATATTCTTCCCCAACTTGTTGTGAGAGAGCTGGACCAAAGCAAAGATATTGGAGCCTTGGCCAGGACTGTGTGTAGTAAGGCAGTGAACACTGGTTTCATTGCCTGGGTAACGGAGTGTCTTCACCCCCCAAAATGGTTGCAAATGGGCATGAAAACCTATGCAAATGAAAGGAGGATGGATTGGGAACAGGTGGCCATGGCAAGCCAAATTATAGGGTGGACATGATTGAGCCCACACATTTGTGGAAGACAATTGCTGGGCTTTTGAGGCTAAACACAATTACCTTTCCGCCACAACCTGCTCACGTTGAGCAAGAGATTCAGTTTGAGGTTCATCCGCCTTTCTCTTGTTTTGAAATTTAATTTACCTACTTTGCCTTTGCTGTAACCTGTTTCACTTTCCATGAGATTTCCTGAATATTACTGCAGGAGCTGCACAGGTCACAGGTTTTATTTTATTTTTGGGGGGGTGACCTGCCAGATGAAAGCAAAGCCCTGTGCAAAACCTGAGCCCAATTGAATATTAAGTAGATGGGTTTTCCCTGAAACGCAATTGGATAGCTCCGTTCTACGGATTTGCAGACACACTTTGGAAAATTCTGACAACGTAAACCTCAAGTTAAAACTCAGCAAAATGAAATAACACATTGGGCAGTAAGCAATGCCCTCATTCTGTTAGTGCAAGGCGTTAACACTTGTGCAACAGAACTTTCCTTCCCTCCTACTGTACATGCAGAAATCCTTGTGCTGGCGGAACATTTATGCAGTGCTACTTTGAATACAACCCAGTATCTTTACTCTCACCTTTTAAATACACACCCTGAATGAAAGCATATATTGAAACTTATGCTCATTGGTTTACTTTCACCACACATTAAATAAGTGAACATATTGGTCAGATATAAACATCTATATGTTTCTCATTTGGATTTTCAAAATTGGCAGGTTTGAATGCATTCCGTTTTCTATAAATACATTTTTCACAAGCTTATTTTCCCAGATACCACTGCAACAGATTTATTCTTACTATTTACTATTCTTACAATTTATTCTTACTATTATTCGTATTTGTATTATTTTATCCCATTTATAAATCACTTTCCATAAAATAGCTTGAAATGATTTCACATTCAAAACATCAACAATAAAAATAATGAAAAGCGATTAAGCGCACCTTTAAATTATGGAAAGCTTTTTTGCCTGCACTAGGTAGTTGTCATTCTCCTCCATCTCTTCTTATGCCATTGTGTGGCGTTTGGTATGTAGTATTTAACTTAAACAAGCCAATAACTGCTGAATAAAGTTTGCAAACCGAGACAGGCTTTGTATTCCAACCCCTCAGTCTTAAACTGGCCTGATAAAAATCAGAAACTTGTCAGTCTATAGGATTTTTAAAATAAAATGAGGGTGGGGAGGAGAACAAAATTTAGCCATCATTGCCTCTTGCTGGGTCTACTGACCCTGAACCAAGTGACTGTAGCTGTGCTAACAAGAGACCCATTGTCCCTTTCATTAATTGAACTCACAGAGGCAGGTAAATCTTTAAGCAAGATGAATGGGCCGCATTTTTTAAAAGGAAAATAATTCACTAGAATTTGGGGTGCATTTCTCTTTAATTAGATGAGTACCAAGTCAGAGGCCTTGTCAAACACCCTGCATTACCTTTATGATGTCAGAATGAAGGCAGGGCATCGCAGAGCGGCAGGTGAAACTAGCCAAATAAGAGGCACTTTTCTCTTGCAGTCTTTTCTCCAGATGAAGAAAGTCATTACCACAATGATACTCCTAATTATACTGTCATTAGGGTCCCGCTGCAGTGCATGCAGTCGGCTCGCTTAGGCAAACGGATAGAATGTGGCATGCAGAAGCCAGCTGCCTTTCACTGTTTTGCAGTAAACAAAACTGCCTCTCCAGTTTAACCAGCTAGCCCTTGTTTGACGTGGCACCTTTTTAAAGGGTCCACCATATTTCTGCGATAGTAGTTTTAAACTGTTTTTGACACTGTATTTTAATTCTTGTAACCCACCTCTGAGACCTCTGAGGGCAGGTAAACTAATAATAATAATAATAATAATAATAATAATAATAATAATAATATGCAATTTTCTTAACAGTACTGGACTTGAACACAAGAGACAGTACTTTAAGACAATAGGAGAGACTTGGAGTGTACCATACCCTCCAACATTTCTCTGTTGAAAATAGGGGTGTCCTATTCTATTATTATTATTATTAATCTTTACTATTTATACCCTGCCCATCTGACAGGGTTTATGAGTTTTAAGTACCAACCCACCCACCCCAAAAATAAACCCCACCCTAGGCAACATATGAAACACATCAAAGTCAGGTCCTGCGCATTGGGCTTTATGAACTAATTTAGAGAAAGTGCCATGAGTACAACTAAAAATAAAAATAGACCTGGGAGAGAAGGCAAATTTTTTTAGTCATATAAATGCTGAAATGGTCCTGTTGTAATACAACTAAATAATAATGTTTTCCTCTCCTGTGGCTTCCCCGTATGGTAACAGGCACTTTAAGACAAGGCTGCAATCCTATCCACACTTACCTGGGAGTAAGGCCCATTGAACTCAATAAAGAGACTTGCAAAGTTTTGTGCCCTAACTCTCCTGATTTTGCAGTTTTGTTCATTTAGAGCTTATCAACTGAAGAACAGTTCTTTAAAAAAACAAACCTGGTACCTGTGTTTCATTACTTAAAATAATATACAGAGTATCATTGTTTGGTAACTTTGTCCTATCCCAGTTATGAAATAGAGGAGGAGGGGCACATTGACATTTTACCTGGAGTATAACTTGAGAGCTAAAAACTATGGCTGCTCACCAAAACCCCTCTATCTTGGAACTCTTTTGCAATACAAGTTAATTAACTGGATTTAGATATTTGCAAGATGATATATTTAATGGGATTACGGCTCATATAATGTTCTCTGTGACTGATTTGGAATCTAAGCTGAAGGAACAGAATACTGAGTTTCCAGCTCTTTGAGAGTTAATGTTGTGTTGAAGAAAAGTACAATTTGAACCTCATTGTTCATGAATAGCTTAAGTTATTCAAGTGAAATGGAGCTGGGTCTCTACAAGAGCTATGCCAAGCAGATGCATAAACGCAAGGATGCAGGCTCTGACATTCCTGCCGCCGCTCAAAGTACAGATATACCCACACCTGAACTCCTGGCAAGTTCAAGGCAATTGTGTACCTCATGAAAATATAATGGCCCATTATTCAGGGTCTGTCTCCCAAATGGGATCAGTTCAGGGCTATGGTCTACAGGTTGACAGATAAACATTCGTTTGTTTGGGATGTTTATACCATGGCCCTAGCCCTATATAACCATAACATGGCATATCATTATGGCATTTCAAGGCTTTAGCATTGTAATGTTTATCCAGTTGTAATTATTTTAATAGACCTGATTGGAAAATTAAATAATACCTGACACACGGAAGATCTTAAGCACATGCAGTCATGCAGGTCCAGTAAGTTCCTTATACAGAACAGAAGCAAAGTTCTTTGGAGAATAAATTTTTGCATTGATTAGAAAAAAAGTTAAAATCATTTTAATGGCAGACAGAAAGGGAGAGAAGAAGCTACAAATGATGCTCATATACACTCCTGCATGGTTTCCTCTCCTTCCCATAATGCTTAGCTCCTGCTGCCATCCCAATGCACAATGACATGTCTTTTACCAACATGAATTAACAAAATAACCAGGGGAAAGACAAGAGGCTGTGGTCTCTTCTCCTGCAAGCCTGCATGCATATTAGCATGACATGTGAACTAAGCCAGTGAAAACAATCATGTAAAAGGAATCAGGATATCAACATAAATGCTTTTCAACTGGACAGCTGTATGTCCTTTTAGAAGTGTAAGACCCAAAGTGGATCCTGTCATGATATCTCACTCACCATGAGTTACCCACACAATCCAAACTTTCACTAAAACCCATTATGGCAACCCAATCCTTCCTTAATGACAAGGTCATTTTGGAAACCAGGGACATGCTGGGCAGTGATTATGAAGCTTGTTTTTTAAAAAAGTTTTTGTTTTGCAGTTATAACGAAAAGTGGAGGGGGGGACATGATCAGCTGATATTAACAATGAAAATGATCTGCACACACACACACACACTTAAATATAAGCAGTCCAGGTGGATATTCAGATGAGATTGACATCCAAATAAGATGTACATTCAAACATAGAAAAGGCAGTGAGAACTTCAGACCACTGAGTAGTAGGTGGTAAGTCTTTGTCCTTCCATCCTTGAGGTATATGTTTCTTTGCAACCATATGGGCTCACAGTATCCACTTTTGTTGTCCTAACTCTTTACTCTACAGCCTCCATACTATCTCCCACACTGTTCAAGTCCCTCCCCAACCCTGTGAAGCAGGCAAGCCAAAGAACAGGAGCAAGAGGAGGGAGGGTGAATATATAAATATTGCCTTCCTCCTCCTCCTCCTCCTCCTCCTCTTGATGGAAGCCTCTGCTGGATCAAAACGTCTTTAAAGGGAAGCCATGTGATACAACCAAAAGTGCACAATCCCGCTATATAGTTGTACTCCAGCTTCCTGGACCAAAATTGCCACCCCTGAAGTGTGAGCTAGACTTTTTATGGAATAACTGTCATCAGGATTGATCAGTGCAAAGGGCTGCCACTGGACACGTGGCTTGTGTGCCAATGCACCTGAGCCACAAAGTTCCCAGGAGAACAATAAAACACACTGAGATGGAGTATTTTGGTTTATGTGTTCAAATAGGCCACAACTTTATTGGTTACAGATGTGAGTGGTTTAGCTTAAGCATTGGGGTGATACTGGTATCTTGACTCCTGCCTGACTGCAAGGAGTCCACGAAAGGGTGAACCACCAATAGGGGTCGCCCTATGACTTACATCAAATAGGGGCACCCCGAGGGGTCCCCGTAGGGGCTGTGACATGGCCCTACCCCACATCCAGGCTTCGGACATTATTCACACCCGAGATCCCTTTAACAGGGGATCCCCCAGCACAGATGACATGGCTGGCCGTGACATAGGGCCAGCGTACGTCCACCCCAGGCCGGAAAACTGTTGAAGCCTGGCTTCTGGCCACAATGCCACCCACCGGGTAAAAGGTGAGGGGACCTCCTGCCACTTACCAAGAGGGAAATGGGAAGTATGGAGATGGCAGTGTGTTTGACACTGTGTAGGTACATCGATGGGAGCTCCTGCTTAGTATTAGATCTTTGATGGTTCATTCGCCCATGCAAGCCACCAGTTCATCTTGCAAATAATTTACATACAGGTAGGAACTGGTTCAAATAAGATGATGATCTGAAATAAATAGAGCCTTCAGTCTATATACTATGTGGTTCCACCTTATTTTTTCTTCATATTGTAGGAATCATGCTGATCCTTTCCCCCTCCAGCAGGAGTTTTGTGCTAGATGTTGACACAGGGAATTCTGGCCACATCTGTAATTAGCGCATGCAAATCTCTGAGACAACGTGTACAAACAAACAGGACAACAGATTTAATAACTAAAAAGACAGAGTATATTGGCTTGAATTTCAAGAGTGAATAATTTGGGGGAGGGGGGGAGATAAAACAAAAGAAAAAAGGGCTCCTTCCATGCACTTTTGTCACACTGCATATTGAAACGGTATATTGACAGCTGTGATATTTGGGAAGGTTTTAAACATGACAGGTCACAAATGTGTCCTGCATCTGACCAGTGGAGCCACACAAGGTAATACATAGATTAAATCCCCATTAAAACCAGGTTAAAGCAAGGTGTCAAACCGTGCAGACTTCTTTTTCGTTTATTGGAGCTAATTTCTTTTCCATACTGGGAGACTATTCATTGTAGAATTGCAGATGCAAAATAATGGAAAGACGGCATGCCAAACATCAGCATGGGTCCGGGGCTGGAGCTTTAATAACCAAGCAGCAATCATCTCTCCCTCTGAGCCAGAATACAATTGGATAGCTTAGCTATATCACACAGTAAACCTACCTGACCACTCTAAATTACTGTGAGGTCAGGTGGCTTTTACAGGTAGGCTTCCCCACAGTTCAGCCTGAGAGAAAAAAATTAATTAGATGTCCGGTGAGGCAAATACACACCACAATTTCTCATTCTGGCCAGTAACTTGTGTTCCCCAGTATCCAGTTGTTTTTTACATTGTGTTGTAGACCAAGGGAATGTCTTCCTGAAACAGCTGTGGGTTCCCATTTTCCTTGTGTGAACCCCGCTTTTTTTTTAAGGTCCCTGCAGTCCCACACAGGCCCAAGTCACTTGACCATTTCATGAACCAGCTGTCAGTCAATGGCTGTAAGCAGACTCTGTCACTACTTTTCTGTTTATTGTTTTCCACATGGCTCATTGTGAGTGCAATGCTGTCGCTGACTTGAATGGATGAGGCAAATGCCCACCTGTTTGCCATGCTCACACATTCAATCCAGGGAGATAAAAACAAATTTTTTAAAAAACCTCTTTCTTCATGAGGTTGTGCAAATTGGCTGTGAGCAAAGTCAGGTTTCCGACACCGAATTAAACTTTTTATGTATTTTTGCCCATTAAAGTACCTCTCCCTCCCAACACCCAGCAAAGCCTTCCAAGCAGCCAGTTTCGTGGCAAAGATATTTTCTAATAATGAGGCTCAAAGTCAGCTCCCGGCCCAGGTGAGCACGCACACGTTGACTCATTCAAAGAGGGGCTGAAAAGCTCACATTCAGGATGCATTAATCTGAAAACAAGTGTACTTTTGTGTCTGGGGAGTATTATTTTCATTGCCATCAATTTAGTACACAGATAGTCTGCGATTCTAGACTCGCTATCAGGTTGCCCTGAAGACTGAGACCCCTCACCAGGCCACTCTATTTAATTTAGACTAATCTACAGCTAAGTGAAACTTTGTAACCTCTCTGATTTCCTCCTATCATCATGAACACTCTTATTTCCCCTTCCCCTAAATGACCTCCTCTGAGCCTTGCCGGGGGAGCTGGGATCAGGAGGAAGAGATGAGTGACCGGCCAGGTAATATTAATGGCTATTTGTGTCTACTGACAGCAATTTAGCCAAAGACAGAAATATTTAACTAGTTCATCCCTGATTGTTCTAATGGTTGTTAATCTGGTTTCACTTTATGCCATTTGCCTCCTGCTCTTAGCAGGAGGAACCCTAAAGGGGAGAAACCCACTTCATTAAATGAGGCAGTGCTAAATTCAGGCCACACACTACCGTATAAGCAGACAAGGAACTAGAGTATTCGAATGTAAACACTCTTCCAGACTATTGCTGTTTTGGGGTGGGATTCTACCACATACTGTCAAATGCAGGTTATGCATTTGCAGTTAACTGAGAGTTTCTTGTGCAACAAACTCGATTCTCCCAAAGACCAGACTTTTGTGACAAGGAAACCACACTGGGAAAGTGTAGACTAGCACTTGCCTTGACACAACTCCATCTGACCTCCCAGAGAATAAATCAAAATCAATGCTCAGTCAATAGTCAATATCGTTTAATCTCCCTGGAGGCACATCAGGATAAAGGCTTAATAAACATGTTGCTGTAAGACCATTAAGGCCCATTAAAATATTTTAGAACCTTCACCCCCAAAGCGATGAATATGTGTGCAGCTCCATGGGACTTACTCCTAAATAAGGGTGTATAACCTTACAGCTGTAAGTTGCTTTGAAACAAGTATTTTACCTTTAGTTGGTTTGTGGCTCAGATGCAGTAAGTAGCCAGTGGACAATGAATTTGGTATTAGGTTTGGTTTCTTTTCCACCCCTATGGCTATTGAATAGCATTAAGAAAATTTATTCCAACATCCCATAGATTTTTATCTGCCTTAGTAGTAGTAGTAGTGTTGATAGCCCTCTCTTCATTGAATATTTTCAATTCCAGAGTGTGGAACAAAGTAATAAAAGTAAACAGAGGAAAACAACAATATACAAAATTTACAGAATCATAAAAAGGTCAAATAACAGCTTAACAATTCTGTCATAGACTAAAGTACAATAACAAAAAATAATAATTCCAATTTAGCCAGATACCTAGGAAAAAACAAATATAACATACAGTATGCAAAGAGATTGAAATGGGGACATTCCAGCAGATTTTATTTATTTCCTAAAAAATTAAGATAGAAACAGATTAATAGGCGAAATAAGTTTTTACACTTTTCTCAATGTTCATGTGCATGCCATAATACTTTCTGTTGTAATTCGATTTGTGTTTCTGATTTTCCTGAATTCATTCCTGAATGAACATGCATTCATTTCATGCAAATTTGGGTGGCATGCTCCAGTGGATGAAGAAATGGTCACATGGGCATCACCATTGCTGAGGCAACACTACTGTTTAGCTGTACTGTGCTGAACCCCTGCAAAGAAAACCAGAGAGTCACAGTAGTAACCTCATAGAATCATAGATTTGTAAGGTACCCCAAGAGCCATCTAGTCTAACCCTCTGCAATGCAGGAATATGCAGCTGGCCCATACAGGGATCAAACCCAATGACCTTGGCCTTATCAGCAGCACCACACTCTAACCAGTTGAGCTAACCTTAGCAGTGACAACATATTCCCTCTCCACTACCCATTGAAGGTGAGGGCAAGGGGGCTACTTTCACTTGCCCTTGCATATACACCAGTGATATCAGCTGGGAAAATGTCATAACAGATAAAAGACGCCAGTCAATTTGGTGCCAAAACAAGAGCAGATCATGAGGGAAATGGCTGCTTACATAAATGAAAAATTGCACAAAAGAGGACTGTTGGGTTTTTCAGGGAATGCTTGCATAACTGAAAGTAAACATTTATTTTATTTTATTGTACTCCCAAAAATGTTTCCTGGCAAAAAAAATTGGCGTGGCCCTTGTTTTTATCCTACTTTCTTTGTGTTCACCTTTACAGCTGACAGGATGAAATGGCCTTGTAAAAACTTGGTAGTGACTGAAGTGATGAAGGAAGTAGTTTTCCCATCTTCCACACCGTAGCAGACAAATGTGTTGGCGGGGAGAGTATGTAAATCTGTGAGAGACGCATGAACAGTGCAGAGGTCACTTGGCATTTTTTATTAAATCCAGCTATGGAACAGTACTGAGTCGAGGGATTCAGGTGTTAGAGAACCTGTGTTGATAACGCTGGTTTTAACACCACTTACCGACTTACTTCAGTGCACTTATGGGGCCTCAGCAGTTGCTCAGCACCTTGCTGGCGTGTGACTGTGATGATGTCAGTTCCAGTTTAGAATCCTTTCTTTCAGCAAGCTCAGATGAGCAATCGAGTATGTGTGGTGCTATTTCTCTAGAACAGGGGTTCCCAACAAAATTTTCTCGAGGACCCCTCATCGAGCCGCTATTGTGACAAGGACCCCCATTAATTCCTAATCCTAAAATTAAAAAGTGAGAGCCAAATTAAGAGTCTTTTTATATTTTATATTTATACGTTTTTTACAGTTCTTCCTCTTCATCTGTAGGCCTTTGTCGTTTTAACAAACCACTTTTTAACCAACGGCCCATTTTTAACTACGCGAACTGTAGCTTCCGCGGAAAACAATGCTTTGTTTACAAACACTACTGTTTTGCAAAGAGGCAGCGCGCGCCAGGGAGGAGGGAGGGGAATGGAGAAGACAGGGTACCTGCGCAGTAGCGCACAAATGAAGCCGACGCGCGCAAAGCATCTTGGGGAGGTGAGCGTTAGTAGAATGCGCACGCTGCCTCTTTGCAAAACAGTAGTGTTTGTAAAGCGCCACCTAACGGCATACAGCAGAACTACTGCCTCTATCTAATTCTAGTTTTGTGCTAGACTCTGCTCATGCAGGAAGCGGCCAAAACAAAAAATCTGTTATCATACGAAATATATTTAATATATTTTTTATTCTAATAGCATCTTGCGGACCCCTCTGGCATAGCTCGTGGACCCCTGGGGGTCCCCGGACCACCTGTTGGGAACCACTGCTCTAGAAAAAGAAGTGCCAAAACTCACCATGGACTCCTTCCTTGTTCTCTTATAAGGGCAATGATGCCTACCTGAGAGGTGCCGGAACTGAGTTTCAGTGAATTCCAGCTGGGGGAAAAAGCCCTGAGTACATAAGAACCACTTTGAGGCCTGACCACCACCTCCCCATTCATTTGAACAGGCTTTGCATCGGAGCAGATCTCTCTGGATTTTACTCCTCAGTGGTAGGAAGCAGTTAAAAGATAGTAGAACTGAGATATGGCTTTAAATATGCTTGGAAACCCCATTGTGTGATTTTCCTTGCAGCTAAGAACGCTGTCTTGTTGCACTATGCCAGATGCCTGCAACTGAGTGAAATAAGATGGTGACAGATCTTTTAGGAAAACCCGTTACCCTTCAACAGATTGATGTCTGAGTCAGAACGCTAGCCAGTGTTGGCAGCTGAGCATGTGCAGTAAGGCTTAAACTACTATTATCTTTGCACCACAATTAGTATTGTGTTAGTAAATATTGTGCGCTCGCTATCTTCAGTCTTCTAATGGGGGTGGGCGGGAGGGAGAGGGTGAATATGTAATTTCAAATATCTTTAGCTCTCAGCTTAATTATATCGTCTGTCTGAATGAAAATTAAATTTTTACCTAAGCTCAGTAGGTAATGTAGACAACCCAAACCAAAGGATTAGTTTAAAAGTGTTTTAAAATATTATACGAAAGTTTTAATTACATGGGGAGGGAAATCATAAAACTGTCCAGTAATTACAGCATATTGATTCCATTTCCCCCCTTGAAATGCTAAGACCATTTCAACACATGCAGAATCAATAAACATAATTAAAATATGAGCTCATCAAAACAGCAATTAAATGTACTTAACAGCTTTTGTGGCTTTTTCTCCATATGGTTATTGTGGGAGTGTGAATCTGGCTTGCTAGATAAATGTAACAAAATGAAGCGAAAGCCTAGGAAAAGATTACTGCAGTATCATAAGCAAAGACAATAAAGTTTAGCTCTGTAATAAGTTCCAATAAATCAAAAGTTGACAAAAGAAGCAAAGTATACAATGGTAAAAATGTAAATTCTGCTTTATATTTCTGTGAAAGTAACACTCTCAATGACTTTTTAAAAAAGCCAAATCAAATCTCTTTCCCATCATATTTCTTGCAAACATCACAACATGCAGGTTTATCTACACTCTTTTTGATCATGTGTGCAACTTTGTGTATCTTTGGAATCATTGTGTACACTACAAGAAATTCATTCTAAAATGCTGGTGAATGTTCATGAGGCCTTAAAAAAAGAAAAGAAATCACACACTGATGTGCAGAATTGAACTTAAGAACGGAAAAATGAAAAAACCTAAACTTCCAGATTTGTGCATCCATACCACAGATACCACACCCTTTGAGTTTTTTGTCTGCCCCTTTACATCCAAGGACACTTCCTTGGAAAGTGCTTCCTGCCACACCTTTAAGCCACAACTTGCTCCAGTGCTATTTCACTGACCTCCTCACTTTTATTACATTTCTATACTACCTTTCCTCCACAGATTTCAAGCTGGCATGCATCTCCACTCTACTCCAGTTTTACCTTCACAAGAACCCTGCGAGATAGTTTAGAATGAGAGTCACCAGCCTGAGGTCATGCCGAAGTGGGGATCTGAACCCAGATCTCTCCAGCTTTAGTTCATCGCTCTTAACCACTATGCCACACGGGCTCCAAGAGAACATCAAGTTGAATCCAGGTAAATTTCCCACTTGGATTCTCCATCTATCCTCCTCAGCACAAGCCAAACAGCAGTCTAGATCACTTTAATCTTCTTCTGATTATATTCTCAGATTTGGTGCTCCAGGAAGGTCTTATATTTTTGCAGCTAAGCAAAGTCTTTGGACTTACACGAAAGGAAGTTTATAGCATAAGCACAGCAAGGCTGCAGGCTCCCCCAACTGGCCCAGATATACTTAGTAGCTTCCCTATGCTTTCTGAACCTTTCTCTCCATTGTTTATTACGTTGGTGCCGTCACGATGGAATATATGGTATTAAATTCTAAATCTAGCATGCTACAGTGGCCACATATTTTACCATGTTGTCTTACAGGAGGCAAAATGTCTGGCAATTACATCTGCCTTTTAAAGCAGAAAATTGATTTTAAGAGTGCCGAAATTCAAAACAGATGATTGAGGACAAAAATATCTCTTAGTAATAATAAACCTTTTAATTTTATTTTGATTATTTGAGAGTAGAATGCAGACAAAGTCCTACAATTTTCTGGTAGTGGGGGGGGGGATGAATGCATGAACCACCCACTCCAATTTTAGTGGAGGAAGCCCAGTTGCACCCAAAATTTTGCAGAGACTTAGTGGTTTCTGGCTGACTCAGCTACCAGATTATCCCTAGAGTTTTAGACCACAGCTATTTGCATTTCTGTAATTCACAGCATGTGTAAATAATGAGCTTTTGTGGCAGGATAACTTTGATGGTGATTTTTGGACTCTTTTGCCATTACATTTGGACAAGATTCGGGAAGCGCAAGTGTGACAGCGTAGAAGAATGCAGCTCCACACCAGAAGAAGTGAATCTATGGATTATAATCCACTGTTTCCTCCTTGCATGAGTGATATGGAGCACAAACTGTTTGAGCCACTGATATCCAGTTGCTAATAACTTGCTTGTATGTTTTGTGTTGCTTGATTCCCAGAACGAGTGTTCAGCATTCCATTAAAAAAGGAGCAAAGTAAATATCTAGAGCCAGTTTTCTTACCTGATGCCACACTGTGCTCTACACTTGGGAGAGGGAGAGGTGTCTGAGACAGAGAGGGAGGCAGAGACAGAGAAGTGTATGTGCTCTGCATGTGTGATCTGTGAGAGAAAGCAGGAGATTCACTTGGGCAGGGAAAGAGAGAGAGAGAAGGGAGAGATGGATGGATGGATGGATGTATATATGAGAAGTGTATCAATGTACACAAGAGAGAGATGCATGTGTGTCTGTGGTCTGCATGGCTATGGTGAGTGTGGACATGTGCTGTGTGAGAGAGACCGTGTGTGGTGTAGCTATCTTGCAATTTTTCCTGATACTGGGGAATGCTCCCTGTTGTGAATAGGCAGCGGTGGCAAGCATGATACTCTGGGAAGGAGAAAGCAGCAGCAATGACTGTACCCTCTCTACCTTTGTGTGATCCCATGCCTCCCCTCCCATGGCAGCCATTTTGTGACTGGCACCCACCACACTTTTTCAAAATTCAAAATGTGTCCTAAAAGTTTGGCAGCCCCTGGTGTACCCTCTGCTTTTAAGCTTCTCATGGGCATCTGGTTGGCCACTGTGAGAACAAGACGCTGGACTAAATGGACCTTTGTCCAGAAGACTCTTCTTATGTTTTTAAGTACATTCTTCTATGGAATCGGTTAACACATGGCATTCAGAATCAAGAAATGAGATATCAGGTGATGGACATGTATATATGAACCAGCCTCTAGCTTTCTTAATGATTGAACTAAGAATAGGAAGCAGAGTTTGTTATCTCGTGAGGCTTAAACATGCACATTGTATCTACCTAAATCATCACATTAAATTAAATAAATCTGCCATGAGAAGCACGGTCTCAAAAATTTATTTATTATTTATTATAATTATCAATTACTCCACAGCACAGTTCTCTGGGTAATGTATGAAAAATTTATAGCAAAACTTGAAAGACAACAATCCATAAAATACCATCAAAATACCATAGTAAAATCTATAACCAGCAGAGAGAATAAAATCTACAAGCAACGACAGTCAATTTTCTTAGTCATATCCAAAGCTAAAACCATCCTTTAAAAGCTAAAAATAGCTCAACTGTGATAAAAGAGACAAGATTAATAACAGTCTTACATGATGTTAATTAAGAATATGAGGATGTTAAAAAGCCCTGGGAGAACAGAAAGTCTTACTCTGGCACCAAAAAAAGCCAGCCATGTACCAGTAGTAGAGTGGATGTCAAACTCATGTCCAGCCATTCGGGCCTTCAAAAGGTCAAATGATGATGATGATGATTCCATGCTTGTATCTTTCATGTAAAGGTCAAATGTCTGAGGCTACCATCCAAAACACACTGAGGGGAAGTCCCATTGTAGTCAATGAGGCTCACTTCCAAGTAGACATGTATAAAACTGCTATAAAATAATCCTGAGTAAGGTAATTTACATGTCAACTCAAAAGTAGAAGAAGAAGAGTTTGGATTTGATATCCCGCTTTATCACTACCCGAAGGAGTCTCAAAGCAGCTAACATTCTCCTTTCCCTTCCTCCCCCACAACAAACACTCTGTGAGCTGAGTGAGGCTGAGAGACTTCGAAGAAGTGTGACTAGCCCAAGGTCACCCAGCAGCTGCATGTGGAGGAGCGGAGATGTGAACCCAGTTCACCAGATTACGAGTCCATTGCTCCTAACCACTACAGCACACACATGCCATTGGTCTTATTCCTAAGTAAATGAGAATAGGATTCCAACCTTACTTGGATAACATAGTTAGATAGACTGCATAGGCACAATGTTGAATCATGATTGGTCCATCTAGCTCAGTACTGTCAGCACTGATGGAAAGCAGCTGTCCTGGGTTTCAGACTGAGAGCTGTTCCCTGCCCTGTTCAGAGATTCCTTATGGTGCTCAGCATCATGAGTGTCCTCCCAAAAGTGGAAACAAAACAGACTTTAGGGTAAGGGAAATGGGTTGTGTTTTAGGCACCATACATGTCTTCCCCCCCCCCCAAGATCCTGAGAATTGCTGGGAATCATAGCACTGTGAGGGGTAAACTACAGTTCCCAAGATTCTTTGGAAGAAGTTATATGATTTAAATGTATGGTGTGCGCACAGTGCCTATGTGCATAAAGACCACTGTTCCTATCCTATGTGGACTTTTTGTTGCTGCTGCTGTTGCAGGTAAAAAACATGTGGTCATTTTAGTCACATGTAGAGCCAAGTCATTTGAAAATAATCACAAGACAGGGAGCCAATATATACAGAAGTGGGATAGTTTAAAGATGGGAAAGGGCAGGATGAGACGAGCAGTAAATATCCAGTAAAGAAATTAATCAGCAGTGTTCCATAAGAGCTGCTATATCAGTTTCCATATGTAAACCCATCGCCTCCTGCAAGCAATGGGGATCTTTTTAAGGCCTAACCATAGGTTGGAGGAGCCAGAAATAAAAGGGTTGAGTCAACCATCAGACAGAAACAATTGGCTGAAATGCAGCCAAAACCAAACTACTGGCTTAATCAATGACATCCGTACCGCACAGAAACTTCATGTTAAGGCTCTAGAAGTCTGACATATCAGCCAAAGAATGAATCCTTTCAATAATAAGCCAAAAATGCTAATTAGCCTAAGAAACCAGCAGTATATGAAGATTATTATTCATAGATAATATGTATTTTTTCCCATTTTTGCCCAGCCAATTGTCCTCAGTGCTCAGAGTGTCTGAAGCAAAAGTTTATTTTCATTTCGTCGTTTCTTCCCCTCCCTTTTGCCTTCTCCCTCCGACCTCAAAAGACTAATTATCAAAGTATTAAGCATGTTTCTAAAATACGACTGAACCCATCATCATAAGCAAATGTGCTGAAGAATGTACCCTATTATTCGAAATGACAGGATGTATATAAAGCCCATATGTTTTCAAAAGGGTTTCTGTCAGTATTAATCAAAATGTTGGCAAATTTATGAACACACTGAACAGCACGCCTGCCATATGGGTAATCTCTCTCCTTTAATATTGGGAATTTGAATTAATAATAAACACTGTAGAGCAACCTCAAATGAGACAGAACCAATAATGTGAAAGCCAGAAAAAATAAAGTAACTTCTGAACTTGATTCTGCAGTGTTCGCTTTTAGTCTTCCCTCAGATGATCTCTGGATGCTCAGATAGTTACCTCCGGCAGTGTCATACTGTAAGGCAGAGTTTGGTTTCTCATGCTTACTGCAGTATGCCATTAGGCCAAGCTGTTGATTGCTGGTGGTTTGGGAGAGGGCTAGAATTAGGACCAGTATTCCTGGGCATCTGCCAGGGTCCTTGCATCCTGGAGAGGCCCACTGCTGATCCCTGCCCTGCCTCCCCATCCCCACCGCTTTTGAGGGTCTAGCTGGCACTCTAAGTATCTCCCACTCCTTTATTTTGCACAGCACCCTCAACCTAGCATTGCTCTGGGGCATTGTAGGATGTGTAATGGGGGGGGGCTAGACCTGTTAGACCTTACATCTCTCGATCCACAAACTTTAGGCTGCAACCATAATCTCATTTAGCAGGGAGTAAGCCCCACATAATTTAGTAGGCCTCACTTGCGTGTTCAGACCCAGAGACCTCCCCCCTAAATAAATTCACACTTGACTCAAATTTTAGTTTGGTTTTTGGCGGAATTTAGGCCACAACTTTATTGATTACAGAAAGTGAGTGGTTGCATAGGCTCTGGTTCAACTAGCTCCCTGCACCCTTGCAGGTAGCGCTGACCCAGGGCACCAGCATAGGTCAGCCAAGGGTGAACACCTGGATAGGTGAAAAGCCGGGAACAGACTATGTCCGCCACCCAGATGTCCCCCTGGACTCAGGCACAGGCACAACCCCCCTCTCAGGGGTTGACCAAACCATTTGAGTCCCTGGATTCCTTTAACGGAATACCCTTCACATAGGGATGGTGAGAGTGTTCTCCCATCCATATCACCTGAACCAGAGCCTATCTGCAACCTTACAAGTTGTGACGATTTGCTACGCGGCAGGCAAAACCCAAATGGCACCGGCCAATCAGCCAAGTGGGGAAAATTCCTGCTGTGCCCCTGTCCCAATGACAGACGACACACAACAGTATAGCAAGGTCAAGTGCAAAAGCCCTAAAAATAGGGAGAGGTGGGAGGGTGTTCCGAATGCACACACCGAAAGAGGAGGCTCTGGGTCACGTGCATGGTCATATATAGGTCCCTCAATCCGTTTGGACTGCACCCCATTGGCCACATTGAACCCAACATTGAGGGACCTACCAATCGGGTGTTGTGGCTGACCAATCTTACCCACCCACAGCACAGGAGATCGGTCTCCAGGTCTCACCGCAACATGTGCCCTTTTTTAGGGAGGACACAATTTCTGAGTAGACACAGTTAGGATGTTTACCCTAACTGTGTTTACCCTAAAACACACAAGCAGTGAAAGTTGCACAGACACAGTTCTTCTGGAGCTAGGCAGAATATAGCAAAGTATTATACTGTAGTCTCCACCTTGGGGCATGAATGAATGCAAAATGTGAACTTTTAGAAGACATCTGAAGGCAGCCCTGTTTAGGGAAGCTTTTAATGTTTAATAGACTATTGTATTTTAATATTTTGTTGTAAGCCGCCCAGAGTGGCTGGGGAAACCCAGCCAGATGGGCGGAATAATAATAATTAATAATAATAATAATAATAATAATAATAATAATAATAATAATAAACATAGAGAAACCCATGGAGGAGAATTTTAGTCTCAGTCATTTTTGCCCCACAATTGCCCCATGCTCCATTTAACCATGAATACATCTGGAGTTAAGGTGGCGCTGTGGTTAAACCACTGAGCCTAGGGCTTGCTGATCAGAAGGTCGGCGGTTCGAATCCTTGTGACAGGGTGAGCTCCCGTTGCTTGGTCCCAGCTCCTGCCAACCTAGCAGTTCGAAAGCACGTCAAAAAAATGCAAGTAGATAAATAGGAACTGCTACAGCGGGAAGGTAAACGGCGTTTCCATGTGCTGCTCTGGTTTGCCAGAAGCGGCTTTGTCATGCTGGCCACATGAACTGGAAGCTATACGCCGGCTCCCTTGGCCAATAATGCGAGATGAGTGCGCAACCCCAGAGTTGGTCACGACTGGACCTAATGGTCAGGGGTCCCTTTACCTTTACCTTTACATCTGGAGTTGGGTTCTATTGTGCTAGCCTTCCCTTTAATTTCAGTAATTTCGTTGTTCCCGCAAGGGGACAATGACAATAAAGATTATCTTATCTTATCACTGGGACATCTCTAGGCCTTTGTCTTAGCTATTCTAGGAGAAAGAAACAGGGTAAGAAGCAGAGACAGCAAGGGTGACTCCAGGAGAAGTTCATTTGCAATAATAAAGGGATGGCATTAGGGGAATAAGGATTTTTGTAATGTGCATTCAGTAGAAGCACACCATGACTCTCTAAAAGCTAGGAGAGCAAATAAGGTAGCTGAAACTATCCCTTGCTATTCTTCTGGTGTCATCCGTGAGCTACAGCGATCAAACTGCAGCAGATGCTTCAGTCAAGAATGGAATTAAGTTGAAACAAATGGGATAGCAGATGGAAAAAGATCACAAAAGTGAGAGGTTGCAGAATACAACTGTACAGTATATACTAAAAGCAAAGTCAGTTCTCCATGTGCAGTCCTTATGTAGCCAAAACTGCACCATCCACCCACAAGAGGGAAATATCAGCAAGCATAGAGTAATGAAAGGTTTGAAGATGTAACCTCCCCCCCCCCAAAAAAAAGAACAACTTTGGGAGCAGAAAGGCTAAGGAAGCAACAACAAATGGTATCACCAAACAATGCAAATAAAACTGAGCATGCTCAGTGGGCATGGAATGTTGTGGTTCTTTTACAGGGAGAAGGGTGGTGATGGGATGAGGTATCCCAGAAGGAGGCACAAGTAGTCAGTTTAGTAAGTTTGCATGAAGATTATGGGTGATTATCTGACTATAACTAGTAGGCTGTAGCTGAGCTGTATTTCAGTTCATGGTCTAGCCTCAAGGGGTTGGGTTCATTGGTTTCAGTGTCTTCTGGCTAACAACATTGTTGGAAGCCGCCCAGAGTGGCTGGGGAAACCCAGCCAGATGGGCGGGGTATAAATAATAAATTGTTGTTGTTGTTGTTGTTGTTGTTGTTGTTGTTATACCTAGAAGTTCTCCAGAGTGTGCAGGTTCAGACCTGCAGCACGTGACAAGCATATGCATGTCATGTGGGCTCCACTGACATGAAGTCTCAATGTCAGTGGAGCCCGTCAGATAGAGGACAGAAGTTTCCTCCGTAAAAAGGCACTCTCAGATAATTATTCTTCAGCAAATCTTCCAGCCTGGATGAGTGCTTACTTTTACTTAGCCTTGTGTAATGTATCTACATTTCTGCAGTCTGCTCTTTTTTTCTGATTTCAAAAGGGGCAATGTAAATATTTATCTCAAAAATGCACATGCCTAATCAGCTGCATTTATTATATTGTACCAACCATTTATTATATTGTACCAAGCATATATATTTGGCCTTACTAACTCCATGACTGTAAATTATTGTGGATGCCTCTCCCATGCCTTCATTTCATAATCTTATCTATATTTATACTTGCTGTTCACTACAGGTTACATTTATGAGGGCCTCACAAACATTGGATCTGCCTATACCAAGGAGGCAGGGTTATTAAAGAACTATAGAAAGCTCACAGTTATCTGAAGACAGCAAAGCTGCATTTATGGCTGTATCTGTCCAGGCCAGTGCAGAAATCTTGATGGGATCATGAGCATGTGAATGGTAAGGCAGACATCACAGTGAAGCCCTGAGAAAATCATCCTATGGATTCCCAGCCATGTCATCCATTTATTCATGGTCGTTGTTCAGGCATCAGTTTAATCTGGTGATAATTTCACAGTACTTTGTCTCCTGAGTAGTAAAAAGTGTGGTAAAAACCCACACACTTAGACAAGCCTCTTGTTGAAGCTTCATGGCTCTAGGAAGCAAGAGAGCATCCATGGGTGTTATCAGGAATGAATGCTGTGAGGTGAAATGGTGGGAATATACTGATAATGCAGAAATAATCCTAGCCAGTTTTAGTCCTGATCGATAAGAATGGGGTGTGTACTTTGTAGTTGTCTTGTCATCACATGGTAGGGATGGGGAAAGAAATTCAATTCACTTTGCAGTTAAAGATGAATCTCCCTGATTAACACATTCCAAAATAATCTGGGAACTGAAATGCAGATATTCTTTTAAATTCACACTTATCTGAATTTTGCAATGCAGTTCTCCAGCCAAGTAATGTATACAATATGCAGATACAGTGGTACCTCGGTTTAAGTACACAATTGGTTCCGGAAGTCTGTACTTAACCTGAAGCGTACTTAACCTGAAGCGAACTTTCCCATTGAAAGTAATGGAAAGTGGATTAATCCGTTCCAGACGGGTCCGCAGAGTACTCAACCTGAAGCGTATTTAACCTGAGGTATGAGTGTAATTGGTTCCGGAAGTCCGTACTTAACCTGAAGCGTACTTAATCTGAAGCGAACTTTCCCATTGAAAGTAATGGAAAGTGGATTAATCCGTTTCAGACGGGTCCGCGGAGTACTTAAATTGAAGCGTACTTAACCCAAGGTATGAGTGTAATTGGTTCCGGAAGTCTGTACTTAACCTGAAGCGTACTTAACCTGAAGCGAACTTTCCCATTGAAAGTAATGGAAAGTGGATTAATCCATTCCAGACGGGTCTGTGGAGTACTTAAACTGAAAGTACTCAAACCAAAGCATACTTAAACCAAGGTATGACTGTACTGGAGTAAAGTGGGGGGGGGGAATTGAATAGAATACAAAAATGCTTTATATTAGGGGAAATGTTTTGCAAAAATTATATATAAGGCAAAATTTCATACAACAATACATAAACAAAAGCATGGCTCTAAAATGCTAACAAATGTTTGTGGGGACGTTTTAAACAATTGCAAACTGATGCAGAAAATGTGACAAACTGAATTTAAGACTGCAAAAAATGAGAAATTCATATTGACAGTTTCGTCCACCCTTCTAGATTGTGAAGGGAGTTTTTGAGCATAAATTGTGGTATGATTAAAGAGAAGTGGATGTTAACAATTCAACATTGGGAAGCAAGTAATTTGGATCCACCGATGAGTTTTCTCCACTTCTTAAACCTGTCTCTGTGGCTATAATTTGAGTCCTACCAGCCATTGATGGATTGTCAGCAAGAATTCTTTCCCACCTATTGCCAGGTTGGGCTGTGGGGGAAGCATTTCCAACCACTCTGGATGCTTCTAGTTGTTGCAGAAACATGTGATGTTTTATTGCATGCTGTTTTTGGAGGCAGCTTCCGCCACCCTTTTTATTGCTGTTGCCTGAAGAGCTATTTATCACAGGCATCTTACTCTGACTGATGGCCCCTCCCCTTGCACCTGTTCTTTTCTTCATTGCAGATCCGAAAACAAAGAAGGCTCAGAGATTTAACCTGGATCCATCAGTGTAAACTAATTTCATGACACAGTTGCTTTGGCCGTACAGTAAGAGTTCTCTGGAGAATTTTTCTTTTACTTGCAAGTAGATATAGATCCTAAGGTCATTGATGGAAACCATATACAAATGTACCTAAACATGTACAGTTTCAATCTGAACCATAACCCCTGCTGATTGTGAAACTTGCATAGCATGGAATAGACATTTGGGTTGTATTCTAACCCCCCACTTACTTGAGAGCAAGCCCCCTTGAATTCAATAGGACTTCTAAGTAGAGATAGTTAGGATTGTGTTGTTGAATGTGAATCATCATCCACACTTACTTCAAAGGCTCTCTTGCAGGCTGCTGTAGAATTTATCCCCAAGTAAACATAGAGATGATGGGAGGGTGGTTTTCTACATCTAGAATGTTTTCAGAGAGCAATTTTGTTTATTTCATTTTAATAATTTTGGCTGAGTAAATAGGCATTTATTTATTTATTTCAATCTTTAAAATCTTCCTCATCCTTTTTTAAAAAAAATGTTGCTTGTGTAGAAGTGCTCTTGACACCAAAGACTTGCTAGTTCATATTGCATGGCCTGGAGAGGGTTCAGGCAGATATGTGCATCCACTTTGGATCTAGACATCAGTACACAGTGCTAGGGCTTTGAAAGCCCCTCTGCTGCTAATCTGCCCAGCCTATCAAGGTGTGAGTGCCAGTTACACTGCACATATGCCTGCATGTGGGTTCATTTCATCCACAGGTTTGAGAACAAAATCACGTCTAGTGTTAACAAACCCTCTTATCCAATTAGATTTCAAGTAAAATTTCATTCTATGAATATGGGTGGTGGATTTGGCACAATAGCAAAGTATGGATATTTATAGCTCTAGAAATGAATACATGCTCACCGGGATCTACACAACACTTTGGATGGGATAATCTGGACAGAATTCACCTTACATCCATTTTTCCTCAATTTTGTAAATGGGATTTGAAGCAGCCATGCTAATACGTCAGCAAATTCTCCATGGGAGCAAAAGAACACCAACTAGGGTTTTCAACATCACCACTATCATCTGTGTGTCACCTTTCCACAAAATTGTACCCAAAGTGGTTTACAACATATCAAGTGAACCATCGGGTATAATCATTCAAATATCTGTTAGAAACAATTGGAAATAATGCCACCAATAAATACAAAACATGAATCCATAAATGTTTGTACAAAGCAATACAAATGAACCAATCTAATTCAACAGCTTAAAACTAAGCATGTGGGACAATAGAGATCAACACAGGAATAAAAAAAAGTTATGTTCAAAACACCCACATGCTCAAGATGCTGTGGCTGTTTCCAATAGTTTGAATCCAATCTTCAAACATCCAGGCCCCACACCCCATCTCTCACAGGGGTTACTGCAGACTCTCCCACCCTGGCTGTCACCCAGAGGGGCCTTATGGGCATATTTATCATGGTCTCTTGAAGTGGGGCATGATAGTTGCCTTCAAATACGAGAAAGGCTCTCACACAGAAGAAGCAAAAAACTTGTCATCTGCTGCCTAAGAAGGCAGGGCTTGATCGAACGGGGTTAACTTAAAGCAAGGAGAGAAAATTATTGATGGTAAGAGCAATTCAGCAATGGAACCAGTGACCTGGAATGATGGCAAACTTCCTCTTGCTGAAGTCATTCAGTCCTAGACTGGACAGCCATCTGTTGGGGATGCTGTAGCTCTGGATTTCCTGCAGGGGATTAACTAGGTGACCTACAACTCTATGGTCACTTCCACACCATACATTTAAATCACATGGCTTCTCCCAATGAATCCTGGGGACTGTCATTTGTTACAGGTGCTGGGAACTGTAGCTCCCTGAGGGGCAAACTACCATTTCCAGGATTATTGGGGAAAGTCACATGCGTTAAATGCACAGTGTGGATGTCCACCTGTGATTCTCAAAAGTAGTGTGGATGTCCACCTGTGATTCTCAAAAGTAGTGAAGAAAAGAGAAATACTAGCGTGTACAGTCGTTCTAATTAGGGAAAGACCTACTGAAACTGTGTGGGACTCCCTTCCAATCTGAATCCTGTGAAATTCTGTAGCATGGTATTTCCCACAAAATTGCTGTGTTAGAATAATATTTTTAATTATCTGAGTTTTTTTCAGATATGCTAAACATGTCGCATGGTGAGACATATGATACCCAACTACGTATGCTAAGCAAGGCTTTAGAAACAGATTATTGAGTCTGGCATTTCCAAAGGTTTACAATGAACACCTGTGAGTCCAGCCGTCCCCCTGCAACAATTAATAAATCAACCAAGCCCTTTCCTTATAAAGGCCCATCCTTTGATGTACATGTCTTCTAGGGCTAATGTTTGCGCCTTTCATCTTGATTCAGCTGTTGTATAATAGATGACCCATCTGAAAAGATAATGCTGGTTGCATGGAACATGGTATGTGAACTTAACGCTGTCGGAATGCCAACCAGACTAGCCATGTTAACAATGAAAGGCAGGATCCTTCTGGAGAAATATGATGTTGATTTTGACCTTAGAGGAAATCAGGCTTGCTCAAAGCTGTGATGATGATGGCAAATATATGGAATTGATTAAATGAATAAATAACCCGATTGTTTAGTTTTGCATGGAAATATGTGGCACCTAGGTCAGTGCTAATCCTTAATTTTTTTTCCTATGCATAATAGATTCCAAAGTGTAAACATTGCCACCACCATGAACCAAACTAGATGCTCTGAGTCAACAGTCAAAGGTGTGATTGTGAACTGAGAAATATTGATAATGTTTGTGAATATCTTCTGACTACATTATGCTAGACTTTTTAAGTTTATAATGAGAACTCTTTGAAAAACTGCACAGCTTGTTACTCTAAGAAATCTGAGATATAAAAATGGTCATAATATTTATATCCTCTTCCCTTGGAAATCTATTTGCCTTTGCTTTTAGTGGCTATACATACCAAAACTTAGATTTTGCCCGAGGACGGATGTCCAGCAACTAATCAACAAGACAAATAAATATCTTGCTTTGTCTATTTTCCCTTCTACACTTTCCATTTTCCTCTGACACATCAGAAACAGCAGCTAGATGGGATCTCTGATAGTTGCTACTAAAATGCTGTAGAAAACTTTATCCTGAGGAAAGAGGATTGACTTATGTATGTTCATGATTTAAAGACATATCCACCCCGTAGACCAGGCTTCCTCAGCTTTGGCCCTCCAGATGTTTTTGGCCTACAACTCCCATGATCCCTAGCTAGCAGGTCAGGGATGCTGGGATTTGTAGTCTCAAAACATCTGGAGGGCCAAGGTTGAGGAAGCCTTCCGTAGACATAAAAGTGGTTTGGCAGTCCTTCAACACAGTTTTCTCTATGTTGGTAAAGCCAGAGTACATGCAACAGGAAGTGCTTTGCACTTCACCAGACAGTTCCCAGAATTCTTTCAGAGAAACCATGGGATCTAGAATGGTATAAATCCAAATGCACATTTGTGGTGCAGATTGGACAGGGGAGGTTCATTCAGAGCCATATAGTGTTTCTGACTAAGTTGACTTTTGGTTTATTTCTCACCTTTGTCTTGTAGTCTGGATTGCTTTGATCATCTCTGTTTTTGCAGTGCTCCATCATTCCCAAGGATGCAATTTGTTATTGGCTGGAAACCCTTATTCTGAGATTCATCTCCACCCCCCCACTCCCGCCCACACACATTTTAATGAAAAGCAATTGTCTAGTCCTGGGTTTCCCAACCTTGGGTTTCCAGCTGTTTTTGGACTACAGTTCCCATCATCCCTGATGTAGAGATGTACCGGTAGTCCCAAAACAGCTGGAGACCCAAGTTTGAGAAACATTGGAATCACAGGACTGTGAGTATTATATTGAATGTTTATGCTCAATGCTTACTAGAAACCAGTGGGAAGGAAGGGGTGATGAGCAGAATTTCTAGTGGTCAGATACTACTCAATGTACTCCATAGCTCATTGTCGGTCCCTATGCATATCTAAAGAAATTTCTGTGAATGAATAATAAATGCAGATGGATGTCTCCAGCCCATCTTTTCTTACTACAGAATGTGGCACAGAAATGGGATGATTGCTGTTCAGCATACAGTGCCTGCGCTTCTGCTCCTTTGCCATGAAGAGAATCAGCCCACAAACCTTTGGTAGTCCTTCAGTTAGGAATGAAAGGCTTCCTCCTGCTATAATATATGCTGAATTTTTAGGAATGTGTTTTCAGGGCAGGTTATTGGCAGGTGAACTCCTCTCAGCTTGATACAGAATATGTTGCCCCCTTTGCCCCCACCCCAACCAACTTTCCTGAAGAGTGCTAGGTGAGAAACATGGTGATTGTTAAGTCTTTGGGAAAGAAGAAGTGTACACCCACAACCCTGTGTGCAGAGGAAGGAGAGGAGGGAAAGTCCTGTTGCACAGGTAGAAATCTTTGTACTGACAGATGTGTTGGTATAATAACACTCATCCTTTTGAGCTTCACAAGGGCCAAATGGCCAATATCCTGCTACCATATGCTGGATGTGGAGAAGAGAGCAGAATAGCATTTTTTATATTGATGCCTTTTTATTGAACTCTTTTTTCGGGGGGGATATGTTCCATAGCTTAAAAAGCTACAACCTTTATGGCCACAGATTAACATCTGTATTCTGTATTACAGACACAGGGCAAGACATGATGTTAAATGTTTGTTTATTTCTCATTCGCAGATTTATTTATTTTTAATGCAAATTGCAGGGAGGGGATTGCTGTCTGACAGTTAACAGGATCGGGGCAGGCAAGGCACCAGTGGTGAATTGTACCCCCTCCAAAAGAAGCAAATACCAACTTCGGAAGAGGGATCCTCCTCAGGGCCACAGAAAGGGTTTAAATTCCTCTGTCTGTCCTGATCCCATTAATGATTACATACACCCAAGTCTGCATTTTTAAAAACCTGCACTTTAGGGGCAGAGGTACATCTAACTTCATGCGTACTTGATCCTGAACTCTTAATTTCTTGGGTAGGATGAAGTCAAAATCAAGAACTTCCAAGTGTCACTGATATCTGTGGGAGACAAAGTTTAGCATCTGCCTTATTATCTGTTGATTCACAGTGCCTCTTCCCCCACCCTCCCACCCTTTGCTAATATCTGATGTATCAGACTGTCATATATTATGGGAGAGCATTCTCAGTCCTGCCATGTTACACTTTCACCTTCCAGATGTGTTTTGCCAGCTCTTTGCATGTGGCAGAAAAGAGGGGCTTGCAAAGGAAAGCACTCATGATCCTGCTGTTTGCAGAGCCGAGTTCTCGCTGCCCTTCCACGTGCCCCAGCAAATGCAAGACCTAGTAATGAAAGTAAATGTAATGTTTTGCAAAACCTACAAAGTCAACTGATTCATGCATATTTTAACAGTATAATAATGCCACTTAGCTCACATCATTTATTTTAAATGATGTATAGGTCATTTTTATTCAAACAGTTTTTGAGTTTTAACAGTGTCAAAAATTCACAGAAACCCCTATCATAATTCATAAGAACTGTCTTGCTAGATAAGACCAAGCATTCATCTAATATGTTATTCTGTCTCCAACACAGGGGGGAAAGAATTTTATGACACTTACAAACGGAGCACAATAGTAATAGCCAACCCCTGTAGTTTATCCTGACATGTAGTAATCTGAGTTTATACCGTTTCTAACCATGTTGTTTCATATACAGATATTTCATGAATATTTGCCACTGGTAGACTAATAGCAGTTGAATGTCTGTATTTCTTAAAACCTTTATGTGCATTTCATGAAAAATCCATTTACAGTGCTGAGCAAGAAGGATTCTCATAACTATCCCATATCTATGAACATTTGTGATAGGTGAAAGAGACAAAGCCTATTACAAGAGCCTCCAATCAGTGATTGCCTCTGGCACTGATGGTATGGTAAAGATCCTTTCCTGTCTTTGACTGAGCAGTGCAATTGCCATTGTAGTGTCTGGCAACTAACGGTGCAGCAGAATTGAATATAGCTATTTCTCTGCAGTGGGTATCAATCCAATTATTTAATGTACGTTGGTTGCTAGTTTGTTTTGGGGCTCAAGTCAAGGTGCTGGTGAAACCTAAAATGGAATGGGACTTGAGTACTTTATTGTATGTTCCTCCCTGCATGTTACACTCAGCACCTGAGGCCTTGATTCAGATCCCCACAACTATCAAAGGCATGGTGATGAGGAGCAGGATATTATTGTCCCATATCTACCATTAGCTATTTATTATAAGACTAGTCATGAAGCCCGTTAAATTAACGGGTGCTAGAACATATGGAGCAGCTTTGGGGACATGCGCAGAGCTGACTGAGTGGCTCTCGCTAGACATTGCTCGCCTGCCGCCCGTTGTTTAAAACACACGGGCGAAACCAGGATTTATTGGGGGACAGGCTTTAGGTTTGGGGCGGGCAGAACTGAGTTACCTGCAATACAATTGGTCAGATGAGTATTACTATTTATTTACTTGATTGGGGGGGGGGTGGAAGCTGCCCCGCCACCGATTAAACAAACGAAACAAAACACCCCCACGGCGTCCTTCCCCCTCTCAGCAAGGAAATGAAAAGCTGCCACGTTGCTGCTAATTATGAGCCATTTCCCTTCGATAATGCTCAGCTTGGTTGTCGTCGCAGGGTTTGCCGTTCCCCTACGCCAAACACCCCCGTCAGGTGGGCCATCTGGAGTGCTCTTACCAGGGAGTAGGCCCCACAGAACACAGGGACTTACTCCTGAGTAAACGTGCGCAGGCTTAAGCTGGGCTCAGTCTCCTCCCCCTCACCCCCCCCACTTATTTTCGCTCCTCCGGCTCCCCCTCAGCGCGGTGCCCCGAGCAGTCGGGAGTCGAGAGGGAGGTGTCGTCCCCGAGTGCCTTTTGCCTCCCTCCATTTCCCGGATATCAGCGCTGGCCCTGTCCCGGCAGGCGGCGGTGCTCCGCATTGTGGTTCCGGGTTCCCGGAGCGTCTGGGGCCACGACGGCCGTTGTTTGCTGGTCGCCTTTGCCGCTGACACCGCCAGTAAGCGCCGTCCTGGGCAGGCTGGAAGGCCCGTTAGCTGCTGCTAATATGCAAGTATCTCTGCGCTCCAAGTCCCAACGGCTGTCCGTGGGGCACATGCGCAGTAGCGCAATTCCACGGACACACGGACTGGACGCAGAGACACTTGCATATTAGTATAGAGGATATGCTATATCTACTATATAATTGTACTAGTATCGATGAGATCAGATCACAAGATTTATGTTTCACCTGATATTGACAGTATGCAAACAATACTCCTAATAATGTAATACTGTTTTAGAATATACCAGGAGGTCTTGAGATAACGGACAGGAAGTTGTCTCTGATGTTCAACAGAGCCTGAGAACTCTCTCTGGAATTTCTCCTCAATTTTTAAAACCGTTTTAGCTAACTTCTTTCCTGACCTTATCTGCCTTGGATTGTGTCTCATCCTGGGCACAGTCTCCCTGCTCATCAGTACGACATGAGATATAGCCACTTTGTATCAATCAAATCAATCAAAATACTTTATTCGACCTATAGTCAGAAAGAAAAAAAACATTTCTCAGTACAAATATAAAATATAAAACTGAAGGCAAAGCCACTTTGTAAATTATGGCAGGATACTGCTACATGAGTCTTGGGGCAATTTAAAGCCTAACCAATTTATTGTGACATATGATTTCCTCACAACTACTTCTCTGGAATTTGTCACATATGGTTCCTGATATGGCCAAAGCCCAGGTCAAGTGGGTATATTTTGCTCAATATGGGGCTCTTTGTATGAATAGCATTCCAGCTTTGCACAGGTTATGATCTTGATAGTGCAGGTACATATCATAGTCCTCTGCTAACCGAGTAAAGAGGTGGGCCTACCTCCAGTTCCTGGTCTCCTCTGGATCTCTGGTACCACAGCTAGAGAAGATTTCCTGCTAGTCTGAGCTAGGTAGACCAGAGGTTTGAATTGGTATAAAGCAGTGTCATGTGTCCAACAGCACACTAAACTAAAGATGCTGCCTGAGTTCGTAGGTTAATAATAATAATAATAATAAATTTTTATTTATACCCCGCCCTCCCCAGTCAAAAACCGGGCTCAGGGCGGCTGACACCAACAGAACCACAATAAAACATAAAAACAATTAATTAAAATACAGATTAAAATACAGTATTAAAATTTAAAGTGCAGCCTCATTTCAAGTAGGCCATAAGTGGCTGACACCAACAGAACCACAATAAAACATAAAAACAATTAGTTAAAATACAGATTAAAATACAGTATTAAAATTTAAAGTGCAGCCTCATTTCAAGTAGGCCATAAATCCAAGCCATGAGGGAGAAAAACACAGGGGTCAGGCTGAGTCTAACCCAAAGGCCAGGCGGAACAGCTCTGTCTTGCAGGCCCTGCGGAAAGATGACAAATCCCGCAGGGCCCTGGTCTCCTGGGAAAGAGCGTTCCACCAGGTTGGGGCCAGTACTGAAAAGGCCCTGGCTCTAGTAGAGGCCAATCTAGCCATCTTATGACTCGGGATCTCCAGAATATTATTGTTTGTGGACCTTAAGGTCCTCCGCGGGGCATACCAGGAGAGGCGGTCCCGTAGGTACGAGGGTCCCAAGTCGTTAAGAATACAGATTTGTCCAACTGGTGATGCTTGGCTATATTATGAATGGAGTGCCATTTCTCCAACAATTTCTTCTCTGGCTCAGACCTGGAATATGAAATTCGGCACCTGTGCAGTTGGCATTGAGGTGAGGCAGGCTGCTTCATAGGTGACCCCTGGCCTCATTATTTGTGAGATGTGGTTACCTCTTTTGTGATCTGTTTCTGCTGACAATACTCTGCAATGTGCATGTCCAGTGAGCAGCTCCTTGCTCTCCCAGTTTGGGATTGAAGCAGCAAGGAAAGCAGGTTGTGTAACTCAGGAAACAGCAGGTGCTCTTTCCCCAGGGACACCCTAGGGCAGGCATCCCCAAACTGCGGCCCTCCAGATGTTTTGGCCTACAACTCCCATGATCCCTAGCTAACAGGATCAGTGGTCAGGGATGATGGGGATTGTAGTCCAAAGCATCTGGAGGGCCAAAGTTTGGGGATGCCTGCCCTAGGGCCTTCTTGCAGGCTGCCATGTGTGGTAAGCTTTCTGCATTACTGTGAGATTAATGCAGCCTAACATGCCCTGCCAATGTACACCACACCAGAGTTTCCCACATGCCAAGGCATAACCATAGGCTTTTACCATAGCAAGTACTGGCTGAAACCTCCTGGTGTTTCACAGCTTTTTAACAACCAATAGGCTAAATCCCTGCCATATACTTGCCTGGTGATCAAAGGTATCTAACTAGACATTCCCCCCTCATTGGTTGTTTGCATTAGATATGCAAATCTCCTTTCTTGCCAAGCCATTCCTGAATACATTTACAAGGCTATTGATGTTCCTTGCTTCAGTAAAATATAGATCAGAAATACTGACAAATATTTTCATTCAAAGAGTTTGATCATTTCTAGATTACTCTTCATGCCAGTAATTAACCTCAGCCAATACCCTCCCGTCATACTTTCAAATGCACTTCCTCGCCAAACATAAAGTTTCATAAATATGTACTAAGTAACCTTAAAGCCCTTTATGAATAATTATGAGTTTTTTAGTTTTTTGTGAATCTGCATATTAATTCTGCTCCATAAATAATACATGAAGCCAAATCCAGCTCGCTTGGTATCTGGGGACAGAGGAAGCTGAGGGAGGGATAATTATCAGTTTAATGTAGGAACATACTTAACCTAAAAGATTATCTGGAAAACTGATGACTCTGCGAGTTTGTTCTTTGCATGTTTATTTATTTATTATATATATATATATATATATAGAGAGAGAGAGAGAGAGAGAGAGAGAGAGAGAGAGAAATATAACACAACATGAAAGAGGGGAAAATAGTTAATAATATAATGTTTGCTTTTCTTGGATTCCTGATGTTCGGAGCAAATTGTCCTAATTTTTCTGTGACGACACTGAGCACAATATAGTTCCATGCTTGTATCAATATACATTTTCCCAAAGGCCAGCAATTAATGAGAGACTGCTGAATGAAATGGCTTCACTATTGGCTTCTGTGGGACATTATGGATTTAAAAGATAAGTGCTGCAAGTCCAGAAAACAATTTCATTTCATTAATCCCTTGAGTGCCTCAGGAGAAACCGTCTATGTCCAGAAGAGGTGGAGTTGTGCACCCTTTCGCACACTTACCGCGCATATTTTTTTTAAAAAAAATTAAATGAAATAAAATGTGGCAGAGTTAACACTTTGCATGCCACGCTCTTCCCGATGGGTGTGCAACCTGGAAAGGGAACGGGGATGATATATGGCTAGGTGATCATGCAGAGAGACTCTCTGAATGTAAGCTGACAATAATAGGAAACTGAAATGTTTTACAGTGAGCCAGCTCTAGGCAACTGGAGATGTTAGTTTCAAAATGTTGTACAACAAGGGGGAAGAAATGTGGATTTTTAAAATTATAAACATTATTTCTGCAGGTTGAAATGGGAAGAAACACATCCATAACTACAATCCAAGAACGTACTCAAAAGTTCCCATTTATTTTTCCTTCGCTTCTCTGGAGGCTTAGCAGTGACATGCCAATTACTTTAGAATTCATGGGGTTTCTTCCCCCCCCCCCCACCACCCACCCAAAGCCTTGTACTGTAGCAATGAAGAAGGGACTCTTCTACCTATGAGGCTGCTAGGGATTTTCATTTTCCTCTAAAGTGTATGATCCAGCTCACTGCTGATTGAAGTCCTGCTGGTTGCCAACAGCTTGCTCTCTGATAGAGTGCATCCACCACCACCCTTTACTTTTATCAACCAAAAGAAAAAAGACCTGTTTTCTTCAATAGTATTCAATTAATTTTCATTCAGTCAAGATCTGATGGACAGTGCAGATCTGCAGATCTTTCTGGAAGTAAACTCCATTAAGATCAATGAGGCTTACTCTCCAGTAAGTGTGTACAGTGGTACACAATTTTGTTTACAAACACAATTGGTTCCGGAAGTCTGTACGTACTTAACCTGAAGCGTACTTAACCTGAAGCAAACTTTCCCATTGAAAGTAATGGAAAGTGAATTAATCCGTTCCAGACAGGTCCGCAGAGTACTTAAACTGAAAATACGGTACTCAAACCGAGGCGTACTTAAACCGAGGTATGACTGTGTAGGATTGCAGCTGTAATGTTAAGCACACTATACGTATCTTGTGGTTGGACTAGCCGAAGATCTGTGAGATTAACTCTACAGACAGGAGTGCTTAAAAGTTGTATGCAGCCAGCACATATCAAGTACAGTGGTACCTCGAATTACAGAGGCTTCAGGTTACAGACACTTCAGGTTACAGACTCCGCTGACCCAGAAATAATACCTCAGGTTAAGAACTTTGCTTCAGGATGAGAACAGAAATCGTGCAGTGGCGGCGCAGCGGCAGGAGGAGGCCCCATTAGCTAAAGTGGTGCTTCAGATTAAGAACAGATTCAAGTTAAGAACGGACCTCCGGAACGAATTAAGTTCTTAACCCGAGGTACCACTGTATAAATGTGAAGGCACCCAAATTTATTTATTAATGGCATTCAGATGAAATTTAAAATAGGGAAATGAAGAGTTTCAATATTAATTTGGAAAACTGTATGCTGGCCTAAATTTTTAGTTATACGAAGCTTCACCAGTTTCACTCCCAGCATCCAGAATATTGTAAGGGCTATTCAAATCATGGAAAAGAATCTTTTCAAATTTAAGCAAGTCTCTGCATTGTGTCCCTCCTTGCCTTTGTTGCTTTGTTGAGCTCCTTCCTGGTATTAGTTCTCAAAATCTGTCTTCACAGGCCAAATAAGCTGATCTGGTATAAGGCAGCTTCCTATGTTCCAATCTGCACTGTGGTGCTGTGGTCTAAACCACTGAGCTTCTTGGGCTTGCTGATTGGAAGGTTGGCGGTTCAAATCCCCGCGACTATGGGAAGCCCGGAAAAAAATAATAATTAATAATTTGGATTGTAATTTGGTTGGTTTTTTATTTTAGTTTATTGTTTTTAACTGGGTTATGATTATGATTTGATGGATATATTAATTGGCTGTTTTTATTGGAAAACCAATAAAAATGATTAAAAAGAAAAAGAATCCCCACGACGGGGTGAGCTTTTTCCCAGCTCCTGCCAGCTTAGCAGTTCGAAGGCATGCCAGTGCAAGTAGATAAATAGGTACCACTGCGGCGGGAAGGTAAACGGTATTTCCATGCGTTCTGGCACTTGTCACGGTCCTCCGTGCGCCAGTAGCAGTTTAGTCATGCTGGCCACATGACCTGAAAAACTCTTTGTAGACGAACGCCGGCTCCCTTGGCCTGAAAGCAAGATGAGCGCCACAACCCCATAGTCGCCTTCGACTAGACTTAACCGTCCTTTACCTTTTACCTTACACACTGAATGCAATACCATAGCACTTTAAACAATCATGGCTTTCCCAAAACAATCCTGGAAGTGGTAGTTTGTTAAAGGTGCTGAGAGTTGTTGGGGGACCCCTGCTCTTCTCAGACAGCTACAATTTCCAGGGATCCCAGGGAGTTGTTAAATCACTCTTTGCAAATTATAGGGGCCTACTAACAATTCCTAGCACCCTCACAAATGACAAGTCCCAGCCATGACTATTTAAAGTCGTGTGATACTGCTTTATATGCATAAGGCAATTTGGGGCCTAATTGTTGTTGTGTTACATTGTTAGCTGCTTTAAAATTTGATAGGATAAGTTGTTGATGTATAAATCAATTAAATAAATAAAGATGGTCACTGCATCTGGAAACACTTTGCAAATAGGAGGAAAGGAAAGGAAAGATTGTGCTGGTTACTGTCATAGATGAGAATTTGGCCAGATAACAAAGAGTTCAGAGTTAGAGCAGATATTTTGTGTCAAACTATTTCATAACTGGCGTGCAATATCTTTCAAGAGAACTGAGAATTATTTCAATGGAACTGAATTAAATTGGTAGGGTTGGGAATGCACCTTGTTTGAAATGCTAGAGAGCTGCTGCTAGTCTATTGAACAAGACGAACCAATGGCCTGACTTGATATAAGGCAGCTTCTTAGTTCCTATCACATGTTCAAAAAGAATTACTAAACGTTAATTACATTTCAGCAGAACACTGAATATATCCTCAGCCTGTTCTTTAAAGAAAGACACTTGCCTGGTAAATCATGAGGGAAATGGGAGTCTTTTGAGATTACTAGTAGTTACTAATATTATGTCACTTATGAGTACAGTATATACAGTGTCACTGTCTAGCACATATTAGGAACATATTTATAAGGTACAACACCAATTTTATTATTTATAAATGGCTTGCTTAGTGAAGGCACCGAGTGTTTCTTGAGATGTACCAATGGCCGCCAGAAATTACTGCGCCACAAGGCTTATTTCAACATTTCTGATGATGCCCCGTTATGTGTTGTTTGTGAGCAGTACATGGTGGAAATATGTGTCCCAAGGCTTGTTTTGCCATGTAACAACCACCCTGTGTTAAATACCATATTTGCCAATAGTGATGATGCTTCCACATACCAAAGGCGTTTGGTTGAATTATTGCTGGTGTCCTATAATTTAATAATTACTGATTACAGACATTTACTACAGCATATCAGAGTTGTTGGGTTGTTTTAAAATATGGATAAATATTTCAAAAGCAATCAAAGAATCATTTAATTTTGAATAAAACCAGGATTTCAGAGTATATTTTAAAAATACACCATGATCACTGAATTCAAGAGAACAGCAATCATTGTTTAGATGAGGATGAGAATTGTGCATTTGGATAAACGTTGTATATTCATCAGAATGTGAAAGCTGATCTGCAGAATTTACTCCTCAGGAGCCTAAATTGTTGGATAAAGTGTTTTCGAATCCAACCTTGCCTGAATTCGAAGGATAACCCTGGTAGGCCAGCTGCCCAGACGGCAGCTAGAGACCCTCATTAGGTGTCATTTGCATCCCATTAACCACAGAGCTGTGGGTCATTCACTGCCTGTCAAGCAGACAAGTCATTCCTTTTGTGTTAATTAGCAGAGAAATAAGGAGTTAATGAAGATCTTATGATCTGTGATGATTCATCTTTGTTGTTTCAAATGAATCCCCGCTCTCTAAACACTCTGGCAAGCTCCTACATGTTGAATAATAGAGAACCAGTTGGGAGAGAGCTTGCCGAGGCCTTTAGACTGGTGGTCTCCAGGGGCATTTTGCATGGTGGGCTTTGTTAGCTAAAGATTAGAAGGAGTTAATTGCTTCAAGATGGCTAGCAGATTAGGTTACAGGGTGTGTAGTATCTGTGTAAGCATATGTCAGGTCTTGTTAAAAGATAGGATATGCTTATTTTAATAAAATTATAAAGGGAAGAATTAATTTGTCATTATGCTGGAAATCTTATTTATGAGCCTAATATGAAAATGTACAGATATATAAAGTACTTGGTCCCCCCCCCAAAAAATTGTGGGTCCCTCTTTAAATCAGCTTGTGATACATTTGCAGTGACTGTGACTAGTATTCTAACTTTCTGTAGCTCGTACATGAGTTCTCAGTTGCCTCTCCCTTCTCCTTTTCAGTACTTAAGGGAAGATGGAAGCATATTTAATACCAATTTGCATTTGTGGTTTTACACCTCTGATCATAGCATGTGCTTTTAGCTATGTTAACAATGACATAGTTATTGTTCATTTATATGAGAAATGGACATTCTCTGGCTATCGCTGGAAACTGGAAACTGCTGAAGATTTATAATCTGCAAAATAAACTACAGTCTGGAACTAAACATCTAGGATCCCAATACTAAAGCTCACCCTTAATTTGGCCACTAATAGGAGAAAGCTACTTCCGTTCATGGTGCCTGGACTTCTTTCACCGAGAAGACTAGAAACCATTTTTCTTTTGGTCAGGATGTATTCCTGATGTTTCTTGTCATTTGTAGCCAGTCCTACCCTCCAGAGCAGGAGAAAACAAGCTTGCTCCAGCTTCCATGTGACAGCCTTTGAGATATTTGAAGTTGGCTGTCATATCTCCCCTCAGTCTCATCTTTTCCAGGCTAAATGTACCCATATCTCTCAACCATTTCTCATAAAACATAGTTTCCAGACCTCTGATCATCTTAGTTGCCTTCCTCTGCACATGGTCCAGCTTCTCAATATCCTCATTAAATTGTGGCAACTGGACACAGTAATTCAGGTATGGTCTGACTAAGGCAGAATAGAGTGGTACTATTACTTCCCTTGATCAGGACACTACACTTTTGTTGTTGCAGCCTATTATAGTATTCACCTTTTTTGCTGCTGCATCACATTGTTGACTCATGAACAATCACATCCTAAGACGAATCCTGACCTCTCTCACCAACAGAGAAGCACGAACAAACAACAGAGAACCTGCACAAACGACGCTGACGCCGAACCCCTACACATATCAAGAAAAACAGAAACATCGACAATCCACCACACCCAACTCCCCATCCCACCCACCTCTTTCCCCCCTTCCTCATAATGTCTCAATAAGTAAAATTGATGTGTAAAAATGATACATGGGAGAAGAAGGGGGGGAAATGAGACATTGCACTGCCTTTGTAACCCAAGAAAATCCTTAATAAAAATAATTATATTAAGCTTGTGATTTACTAAGACTTCTAGATCCTTTTCAAACGTACTACTGGCAATCCAGGTTTCCCCCATCTTATATTTGTGCAGCTGGTGATGCCTTTCTAAGTGCAGAACCTTACATTTTTCCCTATTGAAATTCATTTTGTTCTTTTTGGCTCAGATCTCCAATTGGGTCAGGAATTCCCATAGGTTGGACCCTTTAAATGTCTCTTTGAAATTCAGTTGTTTACTTAAGCCTATTCTGATTTTTAAGCATGCCATCCTGTTCAGTTGCTGACTGCATTGTATTAAATTTTGGGATTTCTATAAGGTTTTTACTGGATTCTGATGTCTAAGTTTAATATTTTTATTGTAATTACTATTTTCATTGTACTATTCCAAGAGATTTAACTAAGAATGTTAAGAAGTATCTAAATTATCTATTAAAATATCTAAAAACCTATGTGAAAACCTATGCAGAAGTGGCCCTGTGATTAGGCAACCCACCTCAGGTTTGGGGTGGTACTATTAACAGGTCGGGGAGAGGCAATTAAAAGGCCAAAATTGCCCAACCCAACCTATGTAGGCCCTGTTGAGCTCAATGAGACTACCTTGTAAGTGCACATCAGATTGCAATCTTAGTTTACTATACTACCATTGGATTGTATCCAATGTTGGATCAGAATGCGTCCATTGAAATTAGTCGACATAGCTACCTTAGATCCATTCATTCCAATGGATCTGCTATGAGTAAAACTTAGTTGGAGACAATACCCCCCCTTTTTTTAACCTCATTGGGGCACCAATGTGGTTTTTTGGCTTCCAGCTCCAAAAATACTGAGAAGAATTGACTGATTCCACATGGGAATCCAAGTGTGCGATCTGGCTCACTCTGCAAACGGTGCTCCAATCAACAGGAACAAAACCAACCCCATTAACATTTGTTCTAGCAAGCCAAACTTCTTTGTCCAGCTACATCCAAATTCTCTCCTCTGATTGGCAGTGGCTCTGATAGAGAGGGGTCTTTTCTATCATCCACTCCTTTGAAAAAGGAGGTGCCAGGGACTGACCTCTCGGGGACCATCTCTCTACCAGCCAAGCATATGCTCTACAACCAGGGCCATCTTAAGCATATCTGGCGCCCTGGCGCCGTGGTGCGAAGATCCCTCCGGCGCCCCCCCACCCCGTTTCCCAGCACGGCTGTTTGGCGGGCGCCCTGCGCCACCCAGCCTTGCTGTAGGACCGGCCCTGTCTACAACTGAGCTTTAGTGCCTTTCAACAGGAAACCCATCAGCTGCCTTATTCCTTTTGCTTGGAATAGTTGAACCCATCTTTTAATTTATTTCCATGTGGGCAGAAACACTTTGGTCTAAAATTTGTGTGTTTGTTTTCTGTGTGTGTGTTTATGCAACGGCACCTACAGAGTGTTATTCCACAGTCTGCTTTAACTTTAATTGCACTGGATGAAGAAAAGCATATTTCCTTTTTGAGATCCAGAAGGAGGAGGGAAAAGTAAACAGCACAGGTGACTCATGAGAGAGCTGGGAGAAACAGGGGTGTAATTGGACTCCAGGAGGAGGAGCTAGGAGAAAACATTGTCAGGACAGCATCTGCTTTGCAAAGCCAGGCTAGTCTTCAAAAAGAGATTTGAAGCTACCGACTGGCAGGTGTGGAAATATTTCCGCCCGTCCCCAAAACCTGCCTATCCCCGATTTCCCCACTAGCAACAGTGGGGCTTTCCAGTGTGTTTCCTGCAACATCAATAGGGAAGGCGAGATAGAGAAGGGTAGGGAGGGGCGGTGGTATAAGCAGAAGTAATTTATTCGGGATCTTTGAGAGGATAATAGCCAATTATTTGTTTATAACACTGGTTAAATTTTCATTAGGCAGATTAATGGAATATCATGTACTGTCAACATTGGACTGAGGGGTGGTCTGTAAGAGATAAACGGGCAAACAGTCGATGTGTCTCCCTGAGTAAATTAGTTTTTGCTTTCCTGTTTTTCATATGAAAATGGAAAAGGTGGACAAGGTGGTGCATTTTAAAACAGGTCTCAAGATGGGCCAAATCAGTTAAATATGAAAGCAATCCTGGTAATAAATACATTATAATAACTTAGCATCCTGCCTATAATTTTGATTTCATGAAAGTCAGGGATAATGTCAGTTTTTAACCTGCTCTCTTAATACATATTTCCTCTTCCTGAACCTAGGCGTCTCTTGCTGTGAGGTGAAAGCATATTACTTTTTCACCCCCTGATTTGTCTGTGTAATCTGTTCAGCATTACAGCTAGTAAGAGCTAGAGGCTCACAGCTCTTTCTTGTGAATTCAGGTATTATCATATACTGGATGGCATGAGGCATTTCCTCTAAGTAGTGTATTATCAGCATCAGAACCCCCCTGAGCAGTTCAAGTTGCCTATCATACTGTTTTGAAGTTGGCACATATGGGGACTACTTAACATTTGTGGATGGGATTTTCAAAGCACCTTGAAGGGTTTAGGCACCTAACTCCCATGGGCTTCTCTCAAAATCTCTGTCCAATTTATACCATAACAAAAGGAGATTGCTGTTGTAACTGGTGCATAGAACCGTCTACATAGCAAGTACCATATAATAAGTCGACTCTTGGAAATGGCAAAATACAAAATGTCTGAATTTTTCTGCAGACTTACCCCTTTGTAACTCAAAAGCACAACAGGCAACTTTAAAATAAAATCAGAAAGTATTGTGGAGGCGCTTCAGTTTCCCTGCAGGGGAGTGGGGAGGATCTAATTTAATCCTGGAATGTTGTCAAACAACTCTGAACTGGCTGCAATTTCATTTGAAAAGCCTTGCTACCTTTGGATATTGCATTTAAAGGTATCGCCCACTTGCAGAATATGTTGAGATCCATGGATTCTGCCTGACTCATGCTATTTTGAAAGAGGCATAGGCAACCCCTGCCCTCTAAATCTATGTCTGTCTATCCACTCCTTTCCACAAAATGGTTTGCAATTGCATTAAACACCAGGGAGCTGAGAAAGATGTAAAAATGATCCACAGTCCTGAACTTCCAGTGGCAAATGGAAAAAAGTTCTCCTTGGCAGAGCATAGTATGGGCAGGCAGGGTCACTCACTCTGTTCCTCTATCTCTCTACAGCAGCTGCTGGCGGAAGCCGGAGCCTCCACTAGCTAAACCAGACAGTGCCACCTGTTATGCCAAATGTTGTCCCAAATACGGATGGGGAAATACAATTCAATTTGCATTAAAAGGTGACCCTACCTAATCCACACTTTCTCAAACAATGCACAAATCGAACCACAACATTCCTTCAAAATTTGCACTTCTCTGAATTTTGCAGTGCAGTTCTCCAGCCAAGCGATGTGTGCAGAAATGCGTATTCCTATGGAACCGTGTCCATAAAAATGCATATATTAGCAAAAAAAAAAAAATAACATACAAAAAAGCATTCGGGGGTGTATACTAGCAGAAATTCTCACTAAAATGCTGCCAAATTTTCTTGAAATTTGCAAACTAATGTGAAAACTAAAAATAAGAAACTGAGAGAAACTGAAATTGACAGACTTGTCCATTCAATGTGATTCACCTAGTCCCAGGATAGGAGTCTCTTCAGTGCCCTATTCGTTTTAAAATGATAGGGGTGTATTATTTCTGTTTTACATTACCTGTAGCTCATTTCCTTACTTGTAGCTCATGTCATGACTTTGATGGAGGTATAATTTTGTCACTGTCTTGTAAGATAATAAATTTGCACATCTCATCTGATCACATCCCCAACACATTCTATTTGTTGGCTAGTTACTGGTGGTACAGCTTTCCCTAAGAATGAAGACAATGGTGACATTAATGCAGGCATCCCCAAACTTCAGCCCTCCAGATGTTTTGGACTACAATCCCCATCTTCCCTGACCACTGGTCCTGTTAGCTAGGGATCATGGGAGTTGTAGGCCAAAACATCTGGAGGGCTGCAGTTTGGGGATGCCTGCATTAATGCAATACCTGCCATACAGATCAGTGTTGCCAGTTTTACAAGCAAAGGTGAATTATTTGTAGTAATTTCTGCAGCACCTAAGTAGATATTTTAGTAGAGAGTCAGTGACTGGTGTTCCTTCCCATCCCTTACAGAGCCTGGCACTCAGGTGGTTGCTTGCTTTTTTATGTTAATACATACATGGTCTTTTGAACACAAGACTAGAGCCTGTATGTATGTATGTATGTATGTATGTATGTATGTATGTATGTATATTTGTGCCAAAGGGAAGTGGAAGTGTGTGTGTGTGTGTGTGTGTGTGTGTGTGTGTGTGTGTGTGTGTGTTTTTGGGGTGTTTATATCTCACATTTCCCAGCACATCTCAAACACATTCTATTTGTTGGCTAGTTACTGGTGGTACAGCTTTCCCTAAGAATGAAGACAATGGTGACATTAATGCAGGCATCCCCAAACTTCAGCCCTCCAGATGCTTTGGACTACAATTCCCATCTTCCCCGACCACTGGTCCTGTTAGCTAGGGATCATGGGAGTTGTAGGCCAAAACATCTGGAGGGCCGGATGAGTTGGGAGCAGGGAGAAGAATTGGTGCCTGACATCTCTCCCTCCAGCCCAGCCCATACATTAGAAACCAGGACTTGCTTAATTGCATCCATCGCTCTTGATTTTGTTCTCCCCCACCCATAGGAGAAGATCTACATATATAATCCAATCACTATAACATTTTGCATATTCCAAGAAAGAAAAGTGTTGGAAGACAATACATTTCAACATTGCTTCTTTGCAGACTGACTGTGATTCGACTTTCATTGTAGAGTTGCACTTCCTTCTGGAATCTTGCAATGCCCTAAAGTCTCTTTCCTTAATAAGCTTCCTTAAACAATGGCCCAGCAGTGTTTGCAAGCAATTCTGTTTTTTGCACATGCAGATTTATCTCTTGTGCCTGTGAATGCTTTGCATCATATTTATTTGTACCCTCACATTGGCTAATGTGAAGGTGCTGATTTCAAAACTTTGCACAAAATGTACTTTTTACAATATTCTAAAGCTTAGGTGTGAACATTAGCTAGTTATCAAATAGGTTGCAGCTCCTGAATGTGTGATATTCCAACTCCTCTTAGCCCTGGAAAGTTAATGGACCTAAGTTTATTCACCACTAGAGGCCTTTTCAGAAATCTGAGTGATAATTCACAATAAAGATGAGAGAGAGAATGCATCATGTATATTGGATATATTGAGATAAACCTTCTGGCAACTCAAACACTTTCATTCATTTTGGTGTTCCCAACTTGCATTACTTTCATATAAACTTTGAAGTTACACAAAAAGTCTATGCATATATTTTAAAAACTATAAATCCTGTGCTTCCATTTTCACACACACACACACACACACACACACATTATTCTTGGTAGCTTCTGAAAACAAGAAATGAAATTGAAATCACAATATAAAATAGAAGAAAAACTAGACAGAAGCAGTACTAAAACATTTAGCAGTGTTGAACATCCGGTTGCTCAAAATCCTTTTTACATCATCTAGATCAGGGGTCAGCAAACTTTTTCAGTAGGGGGCCGGTCCACTGTCCCGCAGACCTTGTGGGGGGCCGGACTATATTTTGAAAAAAAAATATGAATGAATTCCTATGCCCCACAAATAACCCAGAGGTGCATTTTAAATAAAAGGACACATTCTATTCATGTAAAAAACATGCTGATTCCTGGACCGTCTGAGGGCCGGATTTAGGAGGTGATTGGGCCGCATCCGGACCCCGGGCCTTAGTTTGGGGACCCCTGATCTAGATTCTGCAAGATAGGCCAAATGATGTAATTCACAGGTTAAATTCTTTTTGTGGTCTGAAAGATTGAGTATTCTTTCCTTACTGCTTTGATTCTGATGGATGGATGAATCAGCACAGACTGTACACTTGTTTGGAGTTGTTATTTACTAAGCTTGGATCCTAGAGCAATAGGCAGGTAGGAGAGCTTAATCACTATTATGGGTATTGACAGACTTGGGTTAGTGGCAGTGCAGTACTGAGCTAAAAGGAGGGCAGAAGAGCAAAGTGACTGAGATCTCCTCACCGGGAGCCCACGTGTGCATGTTTGCACACAATTTGTTTGGCATTGCGTGCAAAGGCAACCAATGTCTGAAATATACATTGAGATGCAATTACAGCCAGCATGAAAAGTATTCAACAATATTCAAGTTTATGCTGGAATTCCGCTCCTGACAGCAATGCAAGATGCTCACTTCCATTAGGGTAGTAAATCCCACTCTTGGCTCTGCACATGCACAACACCCAGGAGAACGGAGAGCTTTTTCTAGGCAGGGTCTTGCAGAAGCCTCTTCCTTTTACAAGGCAGTAGCAGTCTTGTTGCCAAACAGGTGTAGCAAGAGGCAGCCTTTCTTTAAGCATCTCTCCAAGACTTTTAAAATGTGTTGCATTTGTCAAAGGTGTCGCTGCTCTCTGGCTTCCCACAAGCATCTGGTCAGCCACTGTGAGAACAAGATGCTGGATTAAATGGGCCATTGGACTGATCCAGCAGGATCTTAATATGTTCTTATGTGTCCCAAAACACTCCCCCCCCCACACACACACTATTGGCTCGGCTGACTTGTGTTTCCAGGCCCACGACTAAACCATCTTAGCCAAGACTGGAACTTCAATGCTTGCATTTTACAAGAGCTTTTCTAATGTGCTTATGCAATGCTCAGATTAATTTCTTATATCATGATACTGAAAACCTTTTTAAAGGATTAACACACAATCCCCCTTATATATTCTCCCTCTGATGACTTTCTGGGGCTAGTTGGAGCCAAGATTACTGCAAAGATCTGCCAGGCTCCGTTCTGGTTTGTCTTTCATTGTGTGTGTGGTGTGTGGTTTTTCTTTTACTGAACATGTTTTCATGTTTTTTATGTCTGGTGATCTGCTGCTGCTGCTCTACCTGTAAATTGTTTTTAGGCCTGCAATTTTATTGACTGACCAGATCATTTTGCTGGGGGTTTTCTTGTACACATTGGTTTTATTTTAAATAATGTGTTTTGAGATTTTATTGAGAGAAAAACAGTGTCACATGAGGGGGTGATTTTCAGTGCTATGAGGAAAAGTGAGGCGTGGAAGTTGCTTTGGGCTGGAAGTGGCCCCTCCTACCTATGTGTGCCTTTAGTGTTGGAGAAGGGGAAATGCTAGCAGCTTAAACTTCTCCCTTATAGTACTTCAGTGGGGGGGGGGGGAACGAAATTAAAAGACGCCTGCTTCTTGGGGATAAAAGCAATGACAAACCTAGACAGCATCTTAAAAAGCAGAGACATCACCTTGCCAACAAAGGTCCGTATAGTTAAAGCTATGGTTTCCCCAGTAGTGATGTATGGAAGTGAGAGCTGGACCATAAAGAAGGCTGATCGCCAAAGAATTGATACTTTTGAATTATGGTGCTGGAGGAGACTCTTGAGAGTCCCATGGACTGCAAGAAGATCAAACCTCTCCATTCTGAAGGAAATCAGCCCTGAGTGCTCACTGGAAGGACAGATCCTGAAGCTGAGGCTCCAAAACTTTGGACACCTCATGAGAAGAGAAAACTCCCTGGAAAAGACCCTGATGTTGGGAAAGATGGAGGGCACAAGGAGAAGGGGACGACAGACGACAAGATGGTTGGATAGTGTTCTCGAAGCTACCAACATGAGTCTGACAAAACTGCGGGAGGCAGTGGAAGACAGGAGTGCCTGGCGTGTTCTGGTCCATGGGGTCACGAAGAGTCAGACATGACTAAACGACTAACAACACAACGGGGAGAGAGTAGGTGCACTTGCTGAAATCCTCCCTCTTACATACTAGTTAAACAGTCCACTCCTGCATAGATCTGGAAGAGAAACCGAGCAATACCACTGGACTGGTCACCCTTCTTTGGTTTTCCTCCTTTGTCGCTTTTTATCTCCTTTTCTGTTGTTGTTGTTGTTGGCGGTGCTGTGGTCTAAACCACTAAGCCTCTTGGCTTGCTGATCAGAAAGTCAGCGATTCAAATCCCCGTGACGGAGTGAGCTCCCTTTGCTCTGTCCCAGCTCCTGCCAACCTAGCAGTTTGAAAGCACACCAGTGCAAGTAGATAAATAGGTAAGGTAAACAGCATTTCCGTGTGCTCTGGTTTCCGTGGCGATGTTCTGTTGCACTAGTAGTGGTTTAGTGGTTTAGTCATGTTGGCCACATGACCCATGGCACAGAGGTGATATCTTCCCCCCCCCCTGCTCCTCCCAGCTTCTCCTTTGCACTTCTGTGATCAGGGGTACGAAGGAGGAGGGGGGGGATCAGAAACCACCCCTCTTCAGGTCCTTTGCACCTTTAGGGTATTCAGAAAATAACTTCTAATTTATTATTACATCATACCACTGTCTTCTTACTCTCGTCCTACTAAAATTCAATTCAATTCAATTCAACACCTTTATTAGCATATAAAAGTTGTTGGGGGTGTCATTTCCAATCCCCACTTGCTTGCATATACAGTGGTACCTCTGGTTACAAACTTAATTCGTTCCGGAGGTCCGTTCTTAACCTGAAACCATTCTTAACCTGAGGTACCACTTTAGCTAATGGGGCCTCCTGCTGCTGTTGTGCTGCCAGCACACGATTTCTGTTCTCATCCTGAGGTAAAGTTCTTAACCTGAGGTACTACTTCCGGGTTAGCGGAGTCTGTAACCCAAAGTGTTTGTAACCTGAGGTGTTTGTAACCCGAGGTACCACTGTAGTAATCTTTCTGCTGTTGACCCATGTGAGATGGGTTCCTTACATTCACTCTTCACTGAACCATCTGCGTAATTCAATAAAAGGAGCACTGGATCTAATGAGGTCTCATATCCTTGGATTCTTATTATTAAAATCCCACCACATATGATACCAATCTCCATTCTTTCTGGGGCGTTTCCAACAATTGCTTGAATAGTTTTTATTAATTCAATGTATTATTACTGGTGTTGTGTACAAGCAGGATCATCATATTAGAAAAGTGGTGTGTGTGTGTGTGTGTGTGTGTGTTTCTGCAGGTTTACCCCCATCCCACCTTGGGGATGCATCTTCCTGCATCATGAACCCATTTAACCATAATCTCCTTCACCTGTTTAGCTCCAGTATTCTTTTAAAGAAGTAGCTGATATAACTTTGACAACAACTAGTATTTAATTTTGACAACAACTAGTATTTAATTATTCACCAATAATTTCTCAATTCTCTTAGCTGATGATTATTTCTAAAGCGTTACTTATATTGCAAAATATTTGATCTGTTCATGCTTCCCCAAACCCTTCAGGATAAGGGAGGCTATAAATTCGAATGGATGCATTTTAAATGATACTAGATTCATCCATTCTCAGGCAATGTTAAGTGTTCATCATAGCCTTGATCATTTTTGAAGCTGGGTTCCCTGAATAGGGATTTGTAAGTAGAGTTTGGCCCAGTGATTATTCCTGGAGCTTTAAAAATCCTAACTGTGATTTCTTGCCTTCGGGCAAATTCCAATGAGCAGCAATGAGGCCTTATACAAAAGACTCTCCATTCCTCCAGAAGAGTTGGAATTTTTAAAGCGAGGGGATGGCAGCTCTCTGTCTGATACCTAGTTATGCCAAGTTGGAGCACAGAAGAATTTTTTTACAGCTGAGTTATAAACCCCTGAAAATAGGTTTTATTGTGGAAATGCAAACACAACCATAGCTATAGCAACATGAAAGGCAAGGCTGTAATAATGCCTGGACCCAACCTATTGTGCAAAATTGGCCAAGGGAAAATATGTGATTTTTGTCTCCCTGCTGCCACTCTTGTCCACGCTTACATGCCAGTGACAGTTCATCTCGCATTATAGGGGGGGGGGGAGCATTAAAAGTAATTCTTGCTTATAGCTAAGGACTCAGAGGCCCCATCTCCAATATTACTCCAGCTATTGTGCATGGCTAAAACATAGCTATTGACACTTGAAATGTTTCTTCCTTAGAAGAAAGATTTGCTGCACCCTGTAAGCTAAACAGCAATGAATCTTATCAAATTTAGTGTCTTGCTTCTGGTGCTGTGAGCTCAAGTCTTTTCACTTTCAGAGCACGCCAAGCACTCCTGTCTTCCACTGGCCTGTTGTTGTTGTTTAGTCATTTAGTCATGTCCGACTCTTCATGACCCCATGGACCATAGCACGCCAGGCACTCCTGTCTCCCACTGCCTCCCGCAGTTTGGTCAGACTCATGTTGGTAGCTTCGAGAACACTGTCCAACCATCTCATCCTCTGTCGTCCCCTTTTCCTTGTGCCCTCCATCTTTCTCAGCATCAGGGTCTTTTCCAGGGAATCTTCTTTTCTCATGAGGTGGCCAAAGTATTGGAGCCTCAGCTTCAGGATCTTGATTAGTGGTTTGGGGTTCTTTTCTTGTGAAGTTCTTGCCTCCTTTTTGATGCCTGCTATTTTCTTGTGAGATATGGTGCCATTTTCTTATTCCCTCAGCTTGTTTGTCAATGCAGCTGCAAGGGAGGAGAGGACCCAATATACCCACTACCATAAAACACGGTGAGGTAATCTGCTTAACTGAGAGAAGCCCCTTTAGATTATTAACAGATGAAATCTAGAAAGTGTAGCATTTCAAAGCTGCCAAGCCCTTGGTTGAGGAATATTTTACATTTCAGTGGGTTCATCTGTTTAACAGTCAACATTTTGCTGTGTGTATTAACCTTGAGTACATATGCTTTTGGTTTTGGATCTTTTATTGGCTTTGTTCTTTATCACCACACTTTCCTTATTACAGACATATAGGAAATCATAACTGAAATGATAGGCCTATTTTAATGCATGGCGTAAATGGAAAATAAATACGTCTTCCTTTTATCTTCAGAATGTACAAGGGTAAAAATGAACTTGTCGTTCTAAATGTGGACTACATCCGGTTTCATTCACACATCACTGAATACGTTTTAATTCAGAGCAGACTCGTAATGAGGAAGCCCCAACACTGCCCCATTCCTCATGGCCAAAAAAGAGGTAACAGATTTGCATGAAATTTGCATGTGCGAATTTATATGTATAGATGCAACTTTGGAAGTAATGCTTCTCACCATAGTGAGGAAGACTGTGACCAGCTCACTGTTGATGGGCAGCTGCTCTCCTTTCTTAGAGTTTCTCATCTGTAAACCGGACTTGGTCTGAAAAGGCCTTCAAACAGTGGGCACCTCCGACAACCCTTCAAATGGAGGACAGTCTTCTGTAATGTAAGACACATGGCCAATCTAGCCTCCGACCTGCAAACAAACAAGGATTCCTCATTGCTGGGGTTTTTTATAAGGTACGTAAGAGTTTTATGTACCTTATAAATGCACCTCCCCTTTTTTCATTTCCTTCTTCCACATATTCACTGTAGATATCGTCATCGTCCTCATTTCCCCACTCTATAAAACACACACACACACGCACACACACACAAACTACCATAAAATATGACACACAGACTCACAACAGTAGCCACAATCCAACACAGTGTTATGCATGCTTAAGTCTGTGGATCCAAAACAGTGTGGGGTTTAAAGGAAACAAACTTGCATCTATATAGTGAGTTGGATCCAGACCTAGTCATGTTGAAATGAATCTTAAGTCCCATTGATTTCAGTGGGTCCACTCTAAACATGACTAATTTCGGATGCAATCCAGCGTTTAATGTCCAAACCAAGCAGTGATGGTGCTGAAACCAGATGGAAACCAATACTGTAACCAAAAACCTGTGCCCTTTATCGCAGACAACTGGAAATGAGTGTGGTTATTCTGTAGTGAGGTGAAAGCACTTGGCACATTCTCAGAGGCACTGACTTCCTGATTACTATGATATGTGTCCCAGGGATCGCCTATAATTAATGGACACCAGGGCTGAACCATAATTCAGGTGAAACTCTCCTTCATATATTTCCCATTGTTTCACATGGGAGCGCCTTTTTAGAGTGGAAGTCAGGCTAGGACATTCAGGTTGAAAACTTTTGTAAGTGGATACAAGTGCTTCGCACTGGCATTTGCTTCTCCCGGGAGAAAGTCTTTATAAAAATTTCAAAGCAGCTGCAGGTCTTTGACCTTCCTTTTAATAAATAAATAAATAAATAAAAGCTCCCCAAGGAAATTAACTACCCCCAAAAATGACATTAATAGAGCATTAGAAGGAACGTTACATGCTAAAAGTCAGGCAGTTTGGAATTGGGTTCCCAGGACACCTCTAACTCTGTCACCTTGGCAGATACACTTTATGCAAGGATAATATGTGTAACTTGAGCACTTTTGGTCTATCTTATCTCTCTCTCTTTATGGTGTATGGATTATTTTATGTTATTTGGAACTGGCTTGTTTGAATGCAGTTTTGCATAACATTTGTTTTAGCCTGGTCCTGCAAGATGCTGAAGGCACCCATAGTTCCAGTGAAACTCCACAAAACCAACATTTACCAATTCCAGTTTGTCCTGTTACATTGGCTTTCCATCGGGACCAATGCCATTGCATAGCCATTTTATATGGTTCCAGTATGATATATAGCTATGGAGAATTGTGATCCTTTATCGTATAAGAATTTCCAGACTTCTAGAGTTTCTCGTTGGAGATCCTTTGCCAGTTTCTTTTTATATTGCAGAGAGGGGTTTCATTTTCTTTGCTGATCCATTAGTATTTTATAAAACTCAGCAAATAGCCTTTTCTCTTGTTGAATTCATTTCTTTCTCTGTTTAGACCTTGGTTGTGTTCCAGCCTGCTCAGGTAGATTCCTAACTGGATGAAGGTGGGGTACAGAGGAAGTCAATATTGCATACGGCTTACTATTTGTTCTTAGGTTCAGAGATGGGTCCATATGAAATTAAGCTGCTGGTTCTCTGCTGGATCCTCTTGAAACCATCCCAACCTTGGAATCATAGAATCCTTGAATTGTAGAGTTGGAAGGGCCCCCTGGCATCCCATTACCTCCCCATCGTCTCTCCATGGCCAATGCCCTTGGCCTCTTCCCTTGGGCAGCTCGTAGCAGCTTCTGGAGAGCAGGAGAGGAGAGGGAGAAGCTGTGGCTGCTGGGGGCCAGCCCCACATGACACGTCGGCTCTGAGGGGCAGGCAGAGGGCAGGGCCACCATGGGCGGGAAGAAAGGGGGAGTGGAGTGCAAGGAGTCTTGATTTAAAAATAAAAATTGTGCATCCGCGTCTAATCTTGCCCCTTCTAAGGGGGGAGGGTTGAGGAGAGTCAGTTGTGGGGGAGTGAGAAATGTCCCTATTTTCATCTGAGGAACGTTGGAGGGTATGCAATATGAATGTATGAACCAGGGTCTAGTTTCCTGCAATAAATCATATCTCTGGGTTGGATCCATACGCCATTATTTGAGCCTATATGTTTAGGTTCTTTTTTGATACTTGCCATACGCCTACTAAGTCAATATTTCCCAAAAGTATACATATTTATCTTTTCAAATCCTTTTTCATAAATCGAAGTCTACTTTTCATTTTCACTGCTTCTCAAGTCTTTTCACTGAGCTTCAGCTGAACTCAGAAAGAGTTTTCAGCTTGTCTGGAACAAAAACAAGGTTGTTGTGTTGTGCCTTTTTAAAAACTGGAACATGCCCCCTTCTTGTATGCTTCGCACATAGCTTGCTGTAGGATATTGAATAACGATAACAATACATTCCATTCATTAACTAAAATAGCTATGTGGTATACTGTACATATGTAGTACTGAAACCAGCAAATCCCTCTCTCCTTAGGTGGGTGGCAAGAATGCTAAGACTAGCTCTGTTTTCTCTAGTAGTTCTCATGTGATTGACTGAAGTTATTTAATGAAAGAGAGACTCCATTTTATGTGAAGCAAGATGGCTGTGTTTTAGAATCCACTGTGAACACTGCTAAGTTGAATAGAGCGTTGGACCGCTTGTTCTCTGCTTGAAAGAAAGAGAGCAATGCTGCAGGAGAGGGTAAAAGCGGAAACCTCTTGTAAAAGCTGAAGGGCATGGCCTAATTGAGATACAGAAGGCTGAGTGCTGAGCTCTGGAATGAGAGGAAAATACAGTTTGAAGAAGAGAATGTAGACCCATGCTTTGGAGAAGCATGTGACTGTAAATACGATGTTTTAATTTGTCTGTAAGTTTCTGAAAGTAAAGTTTTTGAATGTTCACGTTTGGACATTGGTTTAACTTCCAAAGAAGAGTGTCAGTCAAATATACAATTTGGGCTTCTTAGCTGCGATTTTGCTACACTGACTTCAAAAACCTATGGTATCGTTGCCAGAGCAACTGCCCTACAGTGGAATTTCCCTGCCTTGATCTATGTTTTGAACCGTGTAAGTGTAACCATACCTAATCCCCATAATTTTGTCCACAACTAATACAAGTAGTATCAGTTCATGCTCATATCCATATATTAATCAGCATCAGAAAATAATAATAATCTTAATTGGATTATGTCTGAATTTGCATCTCCTGAATAACATAAAGGGATATTCCAAGAGGAATGCCATAACTCAAATGGCTGTTAGTTTGGATTTGC